>NC_051215.1:6656878-6846800 GCF_015220715.1 Pygocentrus nattereri
CTCACTTAGAAGAGCTCTCAGAAAGGGGAGAGCAAGCGACTCCAAAAATCAATCTTCAAAGGAAATATTCTAAATGAGCTTTTTGAAGCTAATGAGGGACCACTGCAGAAAACCCATCTGTTCAGGAGTACAGATTTAACTTCACCTGTCTAAAAATTCAGCAGATCTTTTACTACTGAAAACAAAAGCAAACAAAGAGGTGGGGTTCTGCTGTTTTGTTCCCTGCTAATTCCATAATTTTTCAATAGTATATTTTGATTTTATTTGAGGGCAATGAGAGTTCTCTACCAAAGCTAAACATTTGTGGATTCCACTATTGAACATGAACAAAAGTACTTGAATATAAATACATCTCACACATCAATTGCATTCTATCTATTAGATTAAACTAAGCATTAAGTGCCTACCAATTTGAATTGCACTCCTAATGAGTGTAATGAGGAGCGATGAAGCGGACGCATATGCGGAGATAAGCGAATTTTACTTCGTAGCAATGGTAAAGGGTGGAGTCAGACAACAAGGGGGCAGGACTTAGACTCAAAACAAAGAAGCACATGGATGATAAAAAGTAAACAAAAAGCACATGGAGGAGAGGGGGGAGCCAATCGTGACAATGAGCGCCTTTGGAAGCTATGTGCAACAATAAACAGAGTCTGTACAGGGACAGAAAACGTGTCATTAAAAGAAATCATATTTATGTCCATCCATCCATTTTCAACCACTTATCCGAGTCTGGGTCGTGGGGGCAGCAGCCTAAGCAAAGACGCCCAGGCCTCCCTCTCCCCCACCACCTCCTCCAGCTCTTCCAGAGGGATACCGAGGCGTTCCCAAGACAATTGAGAGATATAATCCCTCCAACGTGTCCTGGTTCTTCCTTGGGGTCTCCGTCCCATCTGACATGTCTGGAACACCTCCCTAGGGAGGCGTCCAGAGGCCATCCTTACCAGATGCCTGAACCACCTCAACTGGCTTCTCTCAACATGGAGGAGCAGCAGCTCTACTCCGAGCCTCTCCCGAATTGCCAAGCTTCTCACCCTATCTCTAAGGGAGAGCCCGGCGACCCTGCGGAGAAAGCTAATTTCGGCCGCTTGTATCCGCAATCTTGTTGTCAACCTCTCGCTCCATCCTTCCTTCACTCGTGAACAAAATCCCAAGATATTTAAACTCATCCACTTGGGGCAACAATTCACTCCCAACCTGGACAGAGCATTCCACCCTTTTCCGACTGAGGACCATGGTCTCAGATTTAGAGGTGCTGATTTTCATCCCAGCCGCTTCACACTCAGCTACAAACTGGTCCAGAGAGAGCTGGAGGTCCCAGCCTGATGACGCCAACAGGACCACATCATCCGCAAAAAGCAGACGTGAAATCCTCAGGCCGCCATACTGGACACCCTCCACCACTTGGATGTTCTGAGAAATTCTGTCCAAAATGAACAGAATCAATGACAACGGACAGCCCTGGCAGAGTCCAACCCTGACTGGAAACCAATCTGACTTACTGCTGGCAAACCAAGGTCCTGCTCCGTTTGTACAGGGACTGAATGGCCCATAACAACAAGCCCCTCACCCTGTACTCCCGGAGCACTCCCCACAGGATCCCGCGAGGGACACGGTCGAATGCCTTCTCCAAATCCACAAAATGCAAAATGCGGTCTGCCATTCCAGGGGGACCACCCCAGATGTCCACGCGATGTTGCAAAGGCGTGTCAGCCAAGACAGCCCTACAACATCCAGAGCCCTCAGGAATTCCGGGCAGATCTCATCCACCCCCGGTGCTCTGCCACCAAGGAGTTTTCCAACCACCTTGGCTACCTCAGCCCGAGTGATGTACGGACCCTCACTCGGATCTCCAAGCTCTGCCTCCTCTAGGGAAGGATCGTTGGTGGGATTGAGAAGTTCCTTGAAGTATTCCTTCCACCATCCAATGACGTCCCCAGTCAAAGTCAGCAGCCCTCCAGCCCCACTGTATACAGTGTTGATCGGGAACTGCTTTCCTCTCCTGAGGCGCCTGACGGTTTGCCAGAACCTTCTCAGTGCCTGTCGATAGTCTTTCTCCATGGTCTCACCAAACTCCTCCCACACTCGAGTTTTGCTTCAGCAGCCACATAAGCCGTGACCCACTTGACCCTTTGGTACCCATCTTTTGTTGGAGCAGTCATGGGCTGGAGGTTAGGGAACCAGCCTCGTGACCGGAAGGTCGGAAGGTCGCCCCAGAGCCAACAGCACATTACTGAGGTGCCCTTGAGCAAGACACCTAACCCCCAACTGCTCCCTGGGCGCTGCGGATTGGGCTGCTCACTGCCCCCTAGTGTGTGTGTGCTCACTAGAGTGTATGTGGTGTTTCATTTCACGGATGGGTTAAATGCAGAGGTGAAATTTCCCCATTGTGGGACTAATAAGGGTCATAGTCTTAATCTTAATCTTTTGCCTCCAAAGTCCCACAAGCCAACCAGGCCCAATAAGACTCTTTCTTCAGCTTGACGGCTTCCTTTACCCGAGGTCTCCACCAATGGGTTCGGGGATTGCCGCCATGACAGGCACCTACAACCTTGTGGCCACAGCTCCGATCCGCTGCATTGACAATGGAGGCATAGAACAGGGCCCACTCAGACTTGATGTCACCAGCCTCCCTCGGTATGCGATCAAAGCTTTGTCGGATGTGGGAGTTGAAGATCTTTCTGGCAGGTTCCTCTGTCATTGCCCTCACTGTCATTGCCCACGTGAGCGTTGAAGTCACCCAGCAAGACAATGGTGTCCCCACAGGGGGCACTTTCCAGTACCCCCTCCAGGCTCTCCAAGAAGGCCAGGTACTCCGAACTGCTGCTTGATGCATAAGCACAGACAACAGTCAGAGCCCATTCCCTGACCCAAAGGCGCAGGGAAATACCCCTCTTGTCCACCGACATACAGGCGCTGAGCTGGGGAGCTATGAGTAAGCCCACTCCGACTGATGCCTCTCACCCTGGACAACTCCAGAATGGAATAAAGTCCAACCCCTCTCCAGAGAGTCTGTTCCAGAGCCCTTGCCATGTGTTGAGGTGAGCCCAACTATATCTAGTTGGTATCTCTCAGCCTCATACACTAGCTCGGGCTCTTTCCCTGCCAGAGAGGTCACATTCCATGTTCCGAGAGCCAGTTTCAGTAGCCGAGGATCGGAACACCAAGGCCCCCGCCTTCGGCCGCCACCCGATCTACATTGCTTACCTCCATAAGCGCCTCTCCCACTGGTGGTGGGTCAACGGGACAGTGGTCCCACGTAGCTCATTCGGGCTGAGCCCGGCCGGGACCCATGGGTAAAGGCCTGGCCACCAGGCGCTCGCTGAGGAGCCCCTCCCCCAGGCCTGGCTCCAGGGTGAGGCCCCAGTAACCCTAATCTGGGCAAGGGAAACTGGGTCCTGACGTTGTTCATCATATAGGGTTTTATGTTGATTTATGTATATTTATGGTGATGAAAAAATATAAACGTAACGTAATGCTTCATGCCACAGCTTTTTAAAAAACACCATTTTTACCTGAAAATATGAATCATCTAGGAGATGAAGAATATTTAAAACCTTTATTTCATCAAGTATTTATATGGCATGGCATCTATTTGTAATGTATTGTACTGCACTTATTGAAATGTATTGTATTGTATTGTACTGTATTGTATTGCACTGTGCTGTGTTTAACTCTTCCTTTTTCTCTCAGTGTCAACAGTAACTTTTTGTTTCTAGCAGTATCTGAGCTCAGGACTAGCTTTCTCTCTAACCTATCGGTAACTAGCAAAGATACTAGATAGACAAAGCACTAGATAGACAAAGCACTTTTTGTAAGTCGCTCTGGATAAGAGTGTCTGCTAAATGCTGTAAATGTAAAAGTATTTGGTTCCAGTGTCGCTCCAAAAGTGTTTTGTTGCCGCCTTGTGGGTACTGTGTTAAATGCTGCTTGCTTATTTCCTGTACTGAGGCTTCTTTTGGCACATGCGAAGACTGAGAAAAACATCAGAAATCAGAGTAAGAGTTTACTTGCACAGAGAAACCTGATTACTGAGCTGAAATCCAGCTCTCTTAACTAATCTAAGAACCCTGAGTATGCTGTTTACATGACCACTTGAATAATCAGACAACTACATAAATCTGATTATGATCAGATTATTAAGTGCATGTAAACCTATTCATTGAAACAAATAGAAAAACATCACAAGTGTAGGCCTCAATTTTTGTTCCAGTTCCAATATTTACAGCTTTTACCATAATAAATTAGTTTATCACCAAGCAAAACTGGACATCTGGGATGAAAATAAACATGTATAATAAAACACATGCTTTTGAAATTGGAAATTGAAATAACGCAAATGTGACTAGTTGTGATTAGCTACACAAAATAATGTGATAATCGATATTCTGACAAACCTACTCCACATGTTTATAATATTCAACTTCCATCAAATCTTCCTTTCTTCTCAAGACAAGAAAACACTTTGAGCCATCTGTTTAGAAGCCATAGTCTCTTCATGCAGCCCTCCAACTGTGCAAATGCAGACATCCTCAATCTGTACAAATTCACCATGTATAATTTACAACAGGAAATGATTATCAAAAAAGGAGCATTTGAAATCTGACTTCTCTCTGCACCACCAAGCTCTCTTGTGCAACACACAAAAAAGTAAATGCCACAGCCTGATGCAGGATGATCCGTCTCTCAAACAAACTTGAGCAAATAATGGCATTCAGATATTAAAAAATTGATTTGTAAATAGTTTTGTCAATGTTTTTATATCAAAAAAGAGCATGTACTGAGCCATGACTTTCATATTACAGTTGATGCAATAAACATTTGGAGATAACATTACTCCAACTAATTGTACTTTTAATTTTAACAAGTATGAAATATCATCAAAATTCTGATCTTTGTCCAAAACCATCCACTCAGTAGGATTACATGACCTCAGTGTCCAGTGGATTTAATTTAAAGTCATAGTAATCACAGATCACATAAAATCACACAGAATCAGCCTTGCTGACTGCCAGAGCATGGTTAGAAAATGTACAGCTCACCACAAGCGCTCCCCACCCACTCAGGACATTTACAAATAGAGACGCCTAAAAAAAGAACCAACAGCATCGGACCCCACACAGTCCAGCCACAGCCTGTTTCACCCTCTACCACCTCGATCGCATTACAGAAGCATCACGAGCACCAGGAACACATACCACCTGGCTAAGAACCTTTTCTATCCTGGGGTTGTGAAACAGGTCACACTTACAATATCCTGACTGTGAACAGACTAGGCATGTGCGGATTATCAAATGTATCCTTATTATCACCAAAACGTTTATCATGGCTTATGATTTTATCATGATATTGTTTAAACCAAGGTTACAATAAAAAAGGAAGTAATCAGATCACAGGTACATTATAAAAATAGATAGCTGGTTTACATTCGGAACACATACACACAAATTCATCATCTTTCAAAATACACAGAATTTATGTTGTACCTAAGTGGGTAGGAGGTGCTGCTATTTCTAAAGACTCCCGCAGCGCTTAATTTATTTGAAAAACTGGTTTAAATAATACCAGATACTGCAGCAGCAAACTGAAGTAAAAGTTTTTATTCTTGTTTATTGCTACATAAAATTCTACTTTGACTAACTACAAACCAGACTTCTTTTCACATTAGCCTGTTCGATTTTAATGCTAGACATTAAACTAACCAGTTTTAGGCTGAAGTCCAGCTGTTTGCCTATGATTGATTCCACATCTGTAGTCCTCTCAAATGCAGCTTTTAAATAGTTCCAGTTCCAATATTTTAAGCTTTTGCCATAATAAACTTGTTTATCACCAAGCAAAACTGCACATCTGGGATGAAAATAAACATGTACAATAATACGTTCATGTAAACATATTAACTGAAACAAATGGAAAAACATCACAAGTGTAGGCCTCAATTTTTGTAATACAAATCAAATATAAATGTAATTCACTATATAACTATGTAAATGACTATACACTCATACCTATTATTGTTTTTCCATATACTATCATTTTACTAGGGGTGTTGATGCTAACATGTTTATATACGTTAAGTGACAAATTATTAATGTCACAATTTTTTAATGCTATTAACATTTGTACCTAGTTTGATGGTTCAAATCATCTGTAGTTTTAGGCTGAAGTCCAGCTGTTTGCCTATGATTGACTCCACATCTGTAGTCCTCTCAAATGCAGCTTTTAAATAGTTCCACTTCCAATATTTACAGTTTTTGCCATAATAAATTAGTTTATCACCAAGCAAAACTGGACAAACCTACTCCACATGCCAACATTAACTAACACCTCTGAAAAGCGTAAACAAGGCAGCTGATATGCATCTGAGTTCTTTCCAGACGTCTTCATAACTGTCTTGTTTGAACTTATTTCTGTCTTATTGTTATATTTCCATTCTCCTTTCCTGATAGCTTGTTTAAAAGCGTAACTGCCTTGTTGCCACTTTTCTATAATTTTAATTCAGATCTAGTACTTCCACTAGAAAAAAAGTTAATTTGTCTGGTGAGGACTGCACTGTCGGTAACAAAAGGTGATATATGATGACACTCTGTCCTCTTGTAGACATAAAGTCTGCGAGGTGAGGACAGCTGTGGAGAGTGGTGATGGTGGAATCAGTGTAGGATTTCACTGACCTCACCACTTCTTCCACCTGCTTGGAAATCAGCTTATATGACGGGGCAGCAGAATAGTGTAATGATCAGATGATGTAAGTGGGGGAGGGGGAAAGGCAGAGGGAACAGTCTGTAAATTTCTGGATTAGTGCATTAAAAAAAGAAAAACAGTCTGAAATGTATCACATCAATATGTTAGATGGCAAACTGGATGGAAATAATAGCCTATATGTAAACCTTTCATTTATGCAGCTAATTTGTTTTTATGTTGCACCTTCATGCCGAAGCAAATTCCTAGTCTGTGAATCCTGTTCATTGACAATGGCAATAAAACTTCTTCTGATTCTGATTCTGATAATTGCCATATAGCCAGCTGCTGTATACCACTTCTGTGTCTCATGGGTGTGTCTGTTACAGGACCATGTTAGTAATCATTCAGTCCTACGCAAACGGTCTGTGGTCGGCTTTTCTGTAAAAATCAGGCGACCCTGGCCATGTTAAGTGATGCAACCTGCAGCCACTCTGGCAATGCGAAAGGGTGAATCAACACTGTAAAACTATGGACTCGGTTATAACTCAGATTCATCTGAAACACACACACACACACACACACACACACACACACACTTTCTAAGCTGCTTATCCTTCTGGGGCATGGGGGGAGCTGGAGCCTATCCTAGTGGTAACTGGACGGAAGGCAGGATAGCTGAAACATACACTAGGATATTTTTTTCTATTTCATTGCAGGCAATGCAAATCAACTTGTGAGTCATTTTTTGTCACTGACTAGGCACTTACTAACAAATACACAGTGGGTCATTTTCTTCTGCCCATCTCTGATCTATATCACTACTGTAACCATTTCCAGTTAAAGATTCTCTTTATTTGAACAGGTAGGGCAGCCGAACGCATCGGTCATCAAATTATATTGTCCACAACAAAAATGAATGGGATGCTTTTCTGTAATACTGCATAAAATTTTACTGACAATTGGTCACGTTTGTTGTGAAATAAGGGTCCATTTCTCCAAATTAAAACAGGTAATGAAACTGAGTGCATCCGAACCAGCCTGATCCGTTACAGAATACTTTGCCTAAACTACGAACAGCAAATGCACAGGCATCCCAAAGGCCTAGAGCCAACCAAGGTCAGCTACCAGATCACACTTCCCTCCAGCTTGGTCGGTCCATGTCCTACAAAAACTGCACTTCCCAGAATGCAACAACCATCATCCAATCGTGAGCTGTTCAGGAGATTCAGCTCACTTGAGTTTGACAAAGGCCGGCTGCTTGTGATCAACAGACTATTTAAATACTGTTTGGTTACCACTCACACTTCATCAAGTATTACCCCAGTGGTCTTGTTCCTGGCATGCTCAGTGTTCTCTCCTGGTTTGTCTTTTTGACCTTTGTCTGTATTTTTGGATTTTTGTTTTCACTTTGCCCTGTTGTCCTTTTGGCTTACTGTTTATTGTGTTGTTTGATAATGGACTCTTCCTGGTTTTTGCTCTTAGCCTCATGTTTTCATGCAGTTTTTTGCTATCGATCTTGGCCTGTATCAAGTCAAGTCAAGTCGAAATTTATTTATACAGCAATTTTTACAACAGGAGTTGTCACAAAGTAGCTTTACAGAAAAATCCGGGTCCAAGCCCCCGTGAGTGTCGCCAAAAGCAACAGTGGCAAGAACAACTCCCTAAGAGCAAGAGGAAGAAACCTTGAGCGGAACCAAGACTCAAAGGGGAACCCATCCTTCTCTGGTCAACACCGGATAGCAAACAGCATTAGTATAAAATATTAGATTACAAAACGGGAAAACAGGTGGAGCAAAGTTTGCCTGCATCAATATAGAGCATTTGCATTAGTCTTAACCAAATATTGCAGGTTCTGTAAGCGTCCAAAAAAAGCTAGTAAAGTAGAACAACTGTGAAAACATGCAATAACAGAGGACATCTAAAAGAACAAAGCACTGAAACGCCCAACAAGTTACCACACAAGCAGTGTCCTGGAAAAGCAAATATGAAACTACTAATTAAAATAACACTAAGATCTGTAGGTTATAAACTAAAAGAACACAAGAACTGCTCTCAAAGCAAAGAAACAAATTCAACACACAAAAAGAGAACACTTGAAAAGCAATTCGTGGCTACATGTGAATTTGCTTCAGTGGATCTAAAGTACAGTGACATTTTGGGGAGATTTTTTTCCCCTATTTTTATCAGCTTTAACTTTCTAACCACTCTCATTACGGAAAATGTTAAAGTAAATTAAAGAGTCCTTACACTTTAACTAGAGTTCAAAACTTTTACAAAAGCACAACTTAAAATGGATTGTTTGAGCAGAACTCTACAGTCAGGAATAGCATTGTGAGCACTGCAGCAGTGCTGTACTGCCAACTTCTGTTACATTTCCTCCAGTGCCTCTGAGAAAAGTGCTTGCTGACAAGGGTAGAGTGTTCAGAGACAGGCTGGTGGCATATCCATCAGCCTGACAGCCAAAGAGTCGAGGGAGATGGAGTGACACAGTCATGGTGACACACTCAATACGATACACAGAGACAATGACAGGTGAGAAAGTTTAAGAAAAGGAAACAGTTAAACTATCAGGAACAGCCAAAGATTCATAAAGAAAATGTATGGTTCATTAAGTTGTTGTGTCATAATGAACTACTGCCAACTGTTGCAAGCAGGGATCTCAAACGACCTGCCTGCAATTAAACCGTAAATCCAGCCCATAATTTTTACTCAGTTTTATTTTTTTCTGCAGTTAAACATCTACATCTGACAGGAAGATCTGCTTCACTCACCAGACACTGTGGCTGGTTACCCAACATAAGCTAAATAAAATCAGCTTAGACGGATGCTAGTGTTGTTAAAAGCAAATACAGAACAGGGTATGTATGAGATACAATCACTAAATCACACATATAATTGATATAAAATGACAACAATAAAACAGGTAAAATGAATGAAGTCATTCTAAAGAGTTGCAAAGCAACCAATCACATGAACAACATTCAAATTCTTGTAGCTTAGAGAGACGAGAGAGCCCATCAGTTCATACCCATCAAAAATAACCATTCTGTGGTTTAATTCTTGCTTTGTGTTTACTGGGAACAGATGGCACATGGTGACATTACTTCACAGTAAGCCTTACCTTTACAACTGCATGATGTCAGCACACAATAATGTATTTGTGAATAAACTATATGGAATATTAACCTTGATGGAACTGTGCGGGCAAGAGCGGGTCAAACTGTTTCAGTTGCGGGCAGGAGCGGGATAAGTGATTCCGATTTTCTGCAGGAGCAGTCAGGAGCGGGATGAAGTCTTGAAGGAGAGTCCCATGCAGACCTCTAATTAAAATAAAAACCTGACGCAGCATGAAGGCTGCACAATGCACAATGAGACTGTAACTAGCTTTAATTAACTTACTCATTGAATAAATTTAGACTGACAGGTTAATCTGCCTTCTTGGATTGATTCACGCCATGTCAGTAGATACAGCATGTCAGAATTAAGAAGTCTTATAATGATCAAACGAATCCACTGAGAATGCAGATTGAACCACTCTACTTTTGCCAGCTTCTGCAACAATTTCACTTGTGTTTAGCAGGAATTCTATCACAATAAGAGTTCCCTATAAATACTATTATTAATTGTAAGTTGATTTATTTAATAATGTTGGGTAAAACATCAGATGAAAAACCTTTTGTAGTCAAAATTCATACTTTACTTTTTCAATCAATCCCCTCTTAGAGAGATGACCACTTGGTAAGTGGCCCCAGGTGAGACCCATGTTTTTGAGAACGTTGGCAAAAATTTAATTCATTATAATGAATTCAGCTTGGAGACTTTTGCCAATGTTCTGTAAAACTTGTCCAGTGGCTTTGCAGTAGTTAGAACAAAAAAAGGCATTTGTGGGGAGGACATAAGTATATGACAAGTATAAGCATAAGTCAAGCACATAAATACTTAACCTAATCTGCTAACGCTGCTATTAGTGAATGTAATTTAGTAGGCCCTAAGTTACTCAACCTGCCAGCTCTACCTGTCTGTCACACATAACACTATGGAAATGAATTTCTTCAAACAGCACAAAGTCTAGTATTTGAATGATCTTCCATTAAAATCTTTCCAAGAAACTCTGTACTAACAACCTTTTTTCTGTTTGTTTGTTTTTGTTGTTTTTCTCTGTTCCAGCTCCGCTTTTGCTGCTTTCTGGACTTGAGGTTGGTTACGGTTGGAACTACAACTATAACGCAGTAGGAACAAGGCACCAGTGGCTTCTTTAATTTCAGCTCAGTGACAAACAACCCCCTCCTTCTGCTTTGGGAGATGTTCTGAGCTAATCTCAAAGCTCATATACTGAGCCACAAACTCTCCTGCAATCCATTTTTCAGAAGAATACAACTTTATTTCTGAAGCATTGACAGCTTAGCTGTCCAGAAGTTGCACCCCAGTTCACTAGTAAATGACTGAAGTGTTACTCATGACTGACTGATCCGTTCAACCATTCAGCTTCATTTTGCTTCCTCAGAATGATCTTGATATGTTTGGACTTGCGATGCAGGTACAGCCACAGTCCCAAAATGCTACAGCTGAAGCTCTTTATCCTGCTTCCACTTCAACTACTCATCAATTCACTGAACATCTAACTAATTGTGTTCCTACTCAGAAAATCAGGTCAGTGGACATGGCCTCAGCACCTAATTCCACTGGTCAAATTTTTACACCCAATTCCCAGTTTCAATGTGTCTCCAAAGTGACTAGATTTTTCTTTCTATATCCAGTATGGAAATTAAAGTCAGGTGAGTGAAACAACAGCCGTATATCTTATTGCAGGGCATGTAAGCTATATGTCTGCAGGTAATTAATCTGGCTTATTAATATTAATAACCCTGGATGGTAACAGTCAAATTAATTCTGAATAATGTGCAACTGAATGAATAGAGGCAGGCGGCAAATAATGAATACAGTCCTATGCAAGACTAGCCATCATTTACATTTCCAGTGAAGACAGCCATTCACTACAAGTTAGTAATTTTTTAAGGAGATGTTTATGAAGAGATATATATAAGATAATACACTTGCCCAAGGAAGAACAAAGGGAGAAAAAGGGAAAAATTAGGAATTTACAAAACTGCAGTTCAAAAAAAGAACATTTGCAAATAAAAACATTTTGTTATTCAGATCAACAACAATGAATGTATTGGTTTGTCCTTTTATTAAACCAACAGCCTACCCTGCTCGCGTCTGATCCTTCCAGACACCTCACAAATGTCTTATAGATCCAATTATTAAATCTGATGAAAATAACAGTAACCACATGTAGCCTAATGTTTACATAACTACAAGTAGCTAACAACAATTATTATACAAGAATTACAATACACATTATAAACAGTGTAAGTTTTGTACTGTGATATGTTATATTTCAATTTATTTGTTTTTTCTTTAATATCTTTTTTGATGAGGTTCAATCGCTGTTGTGGGAAGAAAACCTTGTATCTCCATTTTTGACATTTTTTCTATTTTCTTTTTTTTTGGACATAATTTGAAAATACCTGTTGGCCTTTACATTGTATGTAAATTTCACAATGAATGGACCAAATGAAATGACCTAAAATGACTTGGAAAAATTGTCTGTTTCCAGTGACTTATATTAAAAGTAAAGTAGGTTTTTTCTTTCCCATGTAAAGTCTCCTGTAAACAAGGTTTTCTTCCGACAACACCGTGATGCATGTTAATACTACAGATATTGGTAGCAACTCCTACTGGTGCACTGGAGAAAGGAACAGTAATAGAGTGGAAAAGGCTGAAAGATGATCACAACATGTATCTGAGGAGAGGAGACTGCAAAGAACCTTCTACATTACCCCCTCCTCCCTCTAGTGCCACAGTTGATCACATCAGACTAGCCTTTAGCCTGCAGGAGAACAGACCAAACATTATAGCCCTACTGCATGGCACTTCAGCTTCCATACACATCAACCCACAAACAACACACACTCATAAACACAGAGGTAAAAACATACCTGCAAACACAACGACATGACAGGGCAACTTACCAATTCCCACATGACCACCACCCACAATCACACAGACATCTGAGCAAGTCTCCATTTTCAAAACAAATGCACACGTCACTACTGAAGCACTGCACGATTTGAAAAAAACATAAAAACTCCAGCTAAGACAGACGTCACATTACGAAACCCATTTCAGAGAGAAAACTGTCAGCTAAAACTAATTTCTGCCTTAATGTACATTTTGTTGACATTCCATATCCCAACATTATAAGACGGGCTATTTCATCTCAGAGACACATTCACGTACACTCAAACAGCATGCTGTACGTTGGCATGACAGCATATGAGAAGTGTAGTGATATGAAATTTCTGGGCTGATACCCCTAACCTATAATTGGAGGAATGGCTACAAAAACAAATTTCCACTCTCCCCAGCTGCCGTCGATCAGCCAAGACAAGTCTGGTGTCCAAATTTTGCTTCTTTGGTTCAGAGCTGGAGCTACGAGGCTTCGTTGGTAACGCTAGAAGTTTGAGCAGGTTGAGAGAAATTTTTCAGGATGCATCAACGGAAAAAGTTTTAAGTGACTGTTGACTTCTAGTGTTAGCAATGTTAGCCTTGTAGCTCCAGCTCTGAACCATTAAAGTCTCACAGACTTGTCAATGTGTTTTAGGATACAGAATGACTTACTGTGAGCTATAAAAACGAACAAAACTTCACTGTGTAGCTGAACGCAGCAATTTTAGACACTTTGCAGCTCTACTGCAGAGGTCCACCCTTCATGTTTAAATATTATATATATTAAATATTAATGTTAAATTTCCCAAAAGAGACCGCAAAAGTTGACCCCTGGTCAAATACACGTTCTGTCGATGTTGAAGTGAAAATAAATAAAGCACTTCAAATCCAAGGCTTATCACACACTAAGACTTACTACTCAGTAACTACAGGGACTATAATGCAAACATACTTTTATTTACTGCACTCTTAAAACAGATGTGTGAAAAACAACATATTGTGTCCTTAAAGCCAGGCATACAGTACAAGACATTTACCCTGATTTTAGCCCTTCTGGCTGAGTCTGTGCTGGTTGGCTGTAGTCTGCAGATTTTGGGGTAGTGGGAGTCGACACTTTAAAGAGAAAATTCTGTACAGACTCAAACCTTTTGCCTCTCATTCGCATTTCAGACCAGTATCAAACGTTTCATTTTTTTAGCCCAACTAAAAATGGGTGTGACTTTAATAAAGCATACTGGTCAGCAGCTCCATCTGAAGGGACTCTCCTTTAAGAGCCTATGAAAACTTAGAGCAAAAAAAAGTAAATACAGGAAGTAAAAAAAGAAAAACAGCGAAAAGACACATAGCAAAGCTTTTTAAGGAACTAAGACACGAGCACAACTGAGCGTATATACATATAACACTAAAAACCACCACACTAATCAATCTCACTTAAATACGTTCACCTGTTAGTCAACCACTAAAAGGGCCAAAGTAAAAAATCTCAACAAATTTGTTGAGAACACCGGAGAACATTTTTTTCCCATTTTAATAAAAATTTTGCTATAAACCAAACCACTGTTAATCAAATATGCAAAAAATACACCTTGAAATATTACATAAGTACTTGATATATTCAACATTTAAATGTAACCAGCAGCTCAGTCTTTTAAACCTATGTATTTGTTTGAACTAGAATACTTGGCATCCTTTCTTTGCTGCAAGTTCATTATTTCTTTTGCTCAGTTTCTGAGCTGCTAAATAGTGTAGAATTGAAGTGTAACCGCTGTTCCATAGACTGCTGTTGGGGCAGGAGAGTCGGAACACACATTACATTGCAGTGCATGTTGGGGATTTAGTGCAGCACGTTGTAAAGCAAGCTAACATTAACAGAAGATTAAAATACTGTTGCAGGCTGGGTAGGATTGTGGCGCAGGCCTGATCTTGCTTGTGTGTTTTGACAAAGTAATTTGCCTGGGGGTCGTTTAAACTTCTGCATTTGACAGCATGCTCATAAAAGGAAACAAGAGAATAGTGAATGTAGGCTATGCCTGTGTGGAAGCAGAGCTGGATTATGTGAGTTATATTGTATTGGTGTTATCTACTAAAGAATGGAAAGTCCAGCCATAAATGACTCTTACATGTGTCAATGTGTGTGCAAGCTAAATTACTGATTGGTTTTCTATATTTTGGTATTTTCCAGAAGGCTGGTATCTTCCAGATCTACTATAATAGCAGAATATAGATAACAACAATTAAATGTGTCACTGACATGTTGTGCATCCATATCTCAGATGAAAACTATGCTTCCTTGGATGTTGCTGAGGTTGCTCAAAAGGCTGATTTTAGCTCTCAAGTGTTATGCAAGTCATATCTATGTCTGCTACCGTTTCACTGTGGAAATGAGTGGGGTTCAATCTGCCTGGCTCCAGATATTAATGCCTGGACAGCACAATCCTAAGAGGCCTGACTGACAGCACTGAAATCTTCCCTACTGTTTAGTGACTTCAGCAGTGTACGTGCCTTAAAGGTCAGTTATTGCTGCTGGGAACCTCAAGGCAACGACACTGTCCTCACTCCAAAATCAGAACATAGTGTCAATTCATTTAGTGGGACTGCCTGAGCAGCAGAACTTAGCCTGAAGACAGCCAAGAAAATAAGGCCTGTTTGGCTTATTCACCATTTGGAAACAGGAGTTTGTCTGAGACGGCTGTCAGAAACAAAGTGCTTGCAAGCAAGTGTAGGCCAATTATTCTAATAAATACAGTATAAGATAAAGAAAAGTGTAAAACTTTCACTTGCTACTTTAAAGGCTAAAATGAGCTTGGCCTAATGCATTATGCATGCATCCTCATCACACAAGCACACACGCTTTAGACATGAATAATGTTAATATCAACCTTCTTTTGATATAGTAAAAAAGATATTTAAAATAAAGCATGCCTGCCTGAAAAAGGTCACAAAGAACTGGACCAGATCCATGATGCTGCTGTGCTGGGAGAAGGAAATCTGCAACAAAAAAGAACACAAGAAACATGGGCGAGCAGAAGCAAACGTCATCAGTGCACCATTAAATTAGCACTAAACTGTGTTATTTAAAGGTTTTCCAGAAACAATATTGAACAAATAAATACGGAAAAATGTGCATTTAGTGTACAATTACTGTAAAAAACATATACAATTAAATGAGCATGTCAGCCTAAAACTACAGTTTAATATGTTACTTGTCATATTATTCATTATTCATTAAACCACCACTGTATCCCTCAGTTTGACAGACTTTATGATTTTATGTAATTTGCATGTTTTCATCTATCAGTGTTCTCTTAATACAACACCCAGCATGCATTATCCAAATAAATCACACAACCCCTGGGAATCCCTGTGGTGTCAAACAATCCTGACTCCTATCTAATGAGGTTCATAAACATAACCAAGCAAGCAGACGCGTTTACCAAACAGTGAAGGACAAATGTTTCATTTTATCAGCAGAAGTTGCCCACATTTTTTCACAGACTGTATGGCATAAATGTGCTCTGAATTAAACTAGTCAAATTTTCTGTAAACCTCGTGGTGCATAATAATCATGCCTATTTAAAACAGGGATTTCCAAAAACAAGCAAGTTTAATTTCCTATTAAATGAATCACTATAAACTATTCACTCGTATCTGGAACACAGCATATTACATTCAATCTGGAATGTTCACTCCTAAAACAATAAAACACTGAATCTCTTAGAAAACGAGCGTTGGAGAAGGAGCAATGTAACGATAATTAATGCCTGAGTGGATTAAAACACCTACGTGACAAAACTTGAAAAAGCTCATCTCTGAAAATCACTCAGGAAGCAAGCAGTGAGGCTTAGTAAATCTAGAACAGAGTGGCGCCAAAAGGCTTTGGCAATGGAAACTACCATAGTTAATTCATTATAACATTACATAACCTGTTCAAATGCATAACAAGGTAGCATTTGCATCTGATGCAATTCTGTAGATTAATATCTCTGTCTCTTATATAAGGTGTAAAGACACAATGGCATGTTATGTAAAACGTTCTTTATTTCTGCTACCATATGCTCCTGCCCATTTTCAGATTAGTTTAGGTGCCTGACCAAATGAGTTCACAATTCAAAAGAGACCACTCTATTTAATTGCTTATGAGAGTCCAATAAGCAATTCTCATGATTAAGACTATCTAAATCCAAATCTACAGTCCAGGCCCTTTCAAAAATAATCGACTATCTGATCAAACAAAATGTCATATTCTGATTGATTTGTAAATGCCAGATGCTATCAGTGCGATTTATTTTCTCGAGAGGTAACGCGATTTTAAAGTTCATGTTACACAATCTGTTTCCTAGTCTGGAAGCTTTGAAGCTTCTTGATGGACGAAATTCTGTTAACCAAACCAGTAGGAACTTTACAGCCACTCTTTCCAATTTCTGCATAATTAAATGGCTAAGATGTAAACAAAGACAGCCAGAGTGGTTTGATGTGAAACGCTGAAAAACAAGTGAGAATCGTTCACAGTGGTGGTGATAGGAACCAGACAGCTGCAGTCTTTAATGGTTCTAAAAGATCCCTCACAGGACATCATCATGGGAAAATGAAACTTTGGTCTGCAGCCAAAGTCAAGGCCGACTCAAGTTGACCAGGAACAGTTTATCATGGTTGGGTCCGAAACTGACCCGAGTATAACACAATTTTCTCAGAATCCGACCTGAACTGGTCCATTATCTTCCAAAGTGCAGAATAATACCTGACAGGACAGCACTGGTTACCGTGTAGTGGCATTAATAGCCATCATTAGACATCAACAGCAGTTAAATATAAAACCATCTAAAATAAGTTATAACAAAATGATTTGCGGTCCAAAAGCAAGCACAAATTCAGCTTAGACTAATTTTATGCTTTTGAACAGCATCTAAAAGGTTTTTGATAGCAAGCTGTTCTCATGCTGTGTTGGTGCTGCCTCACCGTATTAATTCTAGTACACTATTTCTGCACAAAGTACATGTTACATAGAACACAATGTACACACAACAATCAAATCAAACAAACTATGTGTTCTTTTTGCAACACTCAACTATATTTTCCTGAATTAAGTCTCTGTTTATGTCCTGTTTTGTCATGAATGTAGGTCTCAGTGCTTGGTGGGTGACGCCAGTGTGCCAAATAAAAAAAATGATTTAAGGGAGCAAAAGTAGTGAAGAATAAAGTAGAGAGTAAAGCTAAAGCAGGTGAAATGCAGGTAAAATCTGTTAGAAGTGTGAAGCAGGCTGTAAGTACGTGAATAGGAAATTTGAACCCGGCCTGAGTCCAACATGAGTATTGGTATTGGTAGTCGGGGGTCCCATGTTGGCTGGCTGCTAACTCACTCGCCATAGCGGCGCTAATGCTTTAAGGACAACAGAAATGCATGTTTTAACAATTTCTCTTTTAGAAGTGGTCTTTTCTAGTTTGGTAATGAGGTCTTCCACACATTCATTAAGATCTTACACATCTCCTCTTCAGTTGTAAATAAGTAAATTAACCCATTCCACCAATTTTCATATTTACAAACATGCTTTGTCATAGTGTAAAGTTTTTCAGGGGTATTCAGGGCAGTTGCTAGACTATGAAGGACCGACTGCGTGAACCAGTCCATTCCAGCACCACCATGAGGCAAACCAGTGCTGCATCACTAGTTAGTTAAGAATATCAAAGACAGAAGCTCACAGATTGTGGGTGAAGCAGCTAAACAATGTTGTTTCCCTCAGTCTGTATTTGAGGACAGTAAAACATTGGTATAGTGTCATGGGTAACACCTCTGCCTTCTATGCTGTAGACTGGGGTTCAATCCCCTGCCTTGGCAAGCTCCCTACACTAATACCAATAAAAGATCTTGGGGAAGACTCCTAACACAACCTTTGCCTACCTTTTGATTTTGAGACATTCAGGGGGCCCAAGAGGTTAATTAGCTCCTATCTATTTCGCTCGTTGCAGTCATGCCCCAGTGCAAGCTGCAGTAGTGTGTGTGTTTGTGTGTGAGTATGTGTATGTGTGTGTGTGAGCGTGTGTGTGTTTGAGTGTGTGTATATGTGTGTGTGTGCATCTTATACTCAATGTGAGAATATTTACTGTTAGTAGCCTAATTGGAGCCATTTCCTGAATGAAGCACCAATCCTGGTGGAGTAAGATTCTCTCATGAAAGTAGCTGGAAAACATTCAAATTAATTTGAATATGAGCATAATATACATTAACCACTTTTGCACTCTTCACCTCGATCAGTACAACACTTGTGGAGATGAAAGGTTACCTCCACATGTAGAAACCATGCCAGCGAATAATAGATATGCTGTGAAAAAGTACACTGGGGTGTAAAAAGCAGGCCACACTGGACTGATGCAGAGGGCATGGGCAGGGATAGTGAGTTTAGTTCTTAAGTGATTTACTGGCATTTGTGTCTCCTGTGAAACTGGCTGACAATCAAAAAGTCAAGAGAGAGAAAAAAGTGTTGAGAAAAGCTGATTTGTCTGTCCAGAGGGAGAGGCCATTAGGGAAGTGATCAGGTGGTTGGAGCCTTGTGCCTCTTTTCTTCTCCATTACTGAAGTGCTCTCCAGCTCACCCCTCCCTTTTTAGCCCTCTTTCTGTAGCCTTCGCTATAAACAGAACGCTCAAGTTCAACCTTATATTTACAACAGCCGCAGTGCTCAGAGGTGCTGTAACAAACAGAAACAGCATTCAGTCTCTTTATTAAGAGAGCACACAGTGGTGTAATCTACCCTGAAGTCGTGAAAGTCCAGTGTGAACCAGCTGTTAGCAAGACTACCCATGCAAGCGCTTAGAAACATAACTAAAATAAATACTTTTTTCAGTTTGTTAACCATCTTTGTGAGAAATAAGGAGCTAGATTTTCATCGTTGTTCAGAATTTCAGCATTAATTCTGCTTTTCTCTCTGCAGCCTTCACTAGAATTCTTCAACAGAATGCTAAGCTTAGCCTGATATTTACAACAGCTGCAGTACTTTACAGGTGCTGTAACCACAATAATAAGATTTTGCCCTTATATCATGAGTGTATGCAGCAATATGAGCAAAATTATTCAACCCAACATACATCAAGATAACTGAAACACTTAGCTAGCTACAAAAAAATCTGCTTTTACAATTATACAGTATATATAGGTATGCATATTACTTTACAGTATGCAGCACTCTCACAGTAATACATCGCAATACATGTGACTCTTCTGAACTGACAACCAGCATTAACTCATGCTTTTCTTCTTGTGTCAAAATTCTGCATGGCAGTAACAGACAAATATGTATAACTGGGCATTTTGAGTAAGCATATCTGGCAAGACTAACCAAGCTAGCACATAGTAACAAGCAGTTATTTAGCTAAATTTACATAGATGTTCATTGTAATGGTCTTGTGACTCATTTTAGTAGAACATTTTACCCCTTAAAAGGCCAGGTCCTGCCAGCAGGCACAAAGTTTTATTACACACATATATAACCTAAAAACAGCTCAGCCAGTTTGCACTGAAGTCCCTGTAGTTACTGTATAATTAGCCTTAGTATGTAATAAGCCTGGAATTTTACCTTAACTTTCTATAATTTTGTTAACCACCCATAAAAAAATCTAATATATGATCATATACCTATATATCTCACAACCGATCAGTCAAACATTTCAAAATATATGTAAAAATATATGTTTCAAATATTGGATATATATATATATATATATATATATATATATAAGACATAGGAATTACCCATATAAGTGTGCTAGATGAACACATTACAGTCCAGTTATAATTATCATGTTATCAGTTTGCTTTGCATTTGAAATTATTTAAATGTGTCTGGGGACAATATTTTCATTGATTTCAGTTTGCTTTATTTTACTACAAGCTTACAATGTGCTTATTTTTAGAGTTTTTTCCAATTCCACCCGCTAGTCAGGACTCCCCCAATCACACGATGCTACCAACGCTAGGAGGGTGAAGGCAGCACAGGCTTCCTCCGAGACCTGTGAAACCAGCCACCGCTTCTTTTTGAACTGCCGCTCATGCAATGTCACAGAACAGCCGAACGCGCTCGGAGAAAGCGCCACCCACCAGATCTGTTATGTCAGCTAACAGACGCCTGCACTGACTAATATCGCGTTGAGTGATGGGGGGAGAAAGGGGGCCATCCTACCCACCCAGAGAGAGCGAGGCCAATTGTGCCTTCTTGGACTCCCGGCTACGGACGGCTGTAGCATGACAAGGGGTCGAACTCGCAATCTCCTGATGACAGGGCCAACAGAAGAAGGTGCATAAAAATCTAATATAACACACAGCCTTTATACACTCACCGGCCACTTCATTAGGTGCTAGTAAAAGTTTGGACCCCCTTTTGCCTTCAGAACTGCTTTAATTCTTTGTGGCAAACTTTCAACAAAGTGTTGGAAACGTTCCTCAGAGATTTTGATTGGTTATTTGAGTTCCTGTTGCCTTTCTATCATCTGGAACCAGTCTACCAGTCTTCATTTATATTTACCAATATAAAATTTCATGCTAAAAGTGCTAAACAGTGCTAGAATTAGTGCTTAATCTGTTTCATCAGTGCTGTTATACAAAGAACCACCCCTTCAGAGCAGCCAAAGAAGTTGAGCAGTAAGTTGATGAACTTGCATGCACAAAGCACAAGCATGGTGAAGAGTTAGAGATCCATCCATCCATCCATCCATCCATCCATCCATCCATCCATCCATCCATCCATCCATCCATCCATTATCTTCCGCTTTTCCGGGGTTCGGGTCGTGGGGGCAGCATCCTAAGCAATGAGGCCCAGACCTCCCTTTCCCCAGCCACTTCCACTAACTCTCCAAGAGGGATTCCAACATCAAACACCTTAGCCTTGATTAGCAAAGCTTAGCATTACTGTATTTAGATTCATTTAATTTTGTGTTTCTGTTTAGTTGGTTAGGAAAATCAGTGTTCTCCTGGCACTACAGGACATTTTGAAAGGAGATATAAATATTAAACATATTTTAATATTAATGGTGCATAATCGGAGCAGTCACAACTGGATAGTAAGTAGATCAGAGGGGTTATATGTACCCCACACCACTGGGAATACATGTTTTAAGATATGAAATTAGGGAACCTTTAGAGATTGTGAGGAGGGGCAAATGTTCATCGTGTGGCAGTGTTTATCTCTGATCATTTTCAGTTCTTTCCTGTGTCAGAAAATCTTGTGCAGTGTTACACTCACATACAGTGCAACTGTGCACTTTTAAGAAACTATAGACCATCTTAGTGCATTCCTAGTGGTTATACAGCAAATACCTGCAAATCACATGCACTTTAGAAAGATATTTTACCTCATGTACATCATCTGTACCTATACTGACAGTCCTTCCTGACAAAAAAAAAAAAGACTATACAAAGCTGTATTTGTTCCTGTTGTCTTAAGCTGCTGTCAGCATTTTTCCCTCAACCTTGTTGGAGCTTCAGGCTAATAACCCTCACTCAATCTCTCCATTAAAGAGCTCTTTGAGGAAATAAAAGAGCATTACAAGCTTGCTAGCATGCTGATTTTCTGTGCTCACGTTTTTTTCCCTGACCTTGTAGATTGTAGGTATCAACAGACGACACAAGAATATTTAATGACTTACAGCCCATGATCGATGGCCATACTCAATAACACCATGGTGAATTGGTCTATAAAACAGCGCAGGACTCTGCTAGAGCTGGACCCTCTGGAGAACATAACTGAGCTAGCTGCACTTGTAGTAGATGCAGCGTCATAGTTTATTGGGATGGGGGAGCACAGACAGCAGGGAGGTTGTTAGCACAAATCATAGCACTCTTTCTGTCTCTTGCAGGCTTCCCTGGCTTGGAATAAATGTATATATCTATTTAATTGCTCACAGTAGCATGTACTTTACCATCAAGGCTAGAACAACAAGTCCTCCACAGTCAGAGACAACATATCACATTATCTTCAGCTGATGCCAACCAAAGCAGCATCACACTAAAGGGGAATGTCTGAGGATAAATATGCATGAATCTGAAATGTTAGACTAAAGCCACAGTTAAACCGGAATACTGCAGTTTCTGTTTCCTTGTGAAATTGGTGTGACCAACAGGGACAAGAATACAGAAGTTCAGAGACGCCATGGGGTAGCTGTAATTTTCAAGAAGATAACAAGGTTGTTATTTTGAAACAATGAGTTAGTTATCCTGTTATCTCAAGTTTTTACCCTAAGATAATGAGTTAATTATCTTGTGATCTCCAAATAACAAAGTCGTTGGCTTGAGATCACAATTATCTTGTGATCTCAAGATAAAGTTATTTCAAGTTCTCAAGTTAACAAAAATTATCTTGAGATAATGAGTTAATTATCTTGTGATCTCAAGATAACAAAGGTGTTATCTTGAGATCACAAGATAATTAGCTCAATATCTCAAGATAAGTCAGAAAATGATAGCTCGTGGCCTCTACGGACTTCCATACGAGACTGATGAAAGAATTTTCTAATAAGCTAACTTAATGGGAAAAACACAAAAGAAAGACAGTTACATCATCTAATAGTTTTCTGTGCTCTTTTATGCATTCATTTATATTTTCCAATATAAAATTTCATGCTAAAAGTGCTAAACAGTGCTAGAATTAGTGCTTAATCTGTTTCATCAGTGCTGTTATACAAAGAACCACCCCTTCAGAGCAGCCAAAGAAGTTGAGCAGTAAGTTGATGAACTTGCATGCACAAAGCACAAGCATGGTGTAGAGTTAGAGATCCATCCATCCATCCATCCATCCATCCATTATCTTCCGCTTTTCCGGGGTTCGGGTCGTGGGGGCAGCATCCTAAGCAATGAGGCCCAGACCTCCCTTTCCCCAGCCACTTCCACTAACTCTCCAAGAGGGATTCCGAGGCGCTCCCAGGCCAGCTGGGCGATATAGTCATGCCAGCGTGTCCAGGGTCTTCCCCGGGGTCTCCTCCCGAGTGGACTTGCCTGTGACACCTCCCGAGGGAGGCGTCCAGGAGGCATCCTAACCAGATGCCTGAACCACCTCAGCTGGCTCCTCTCAACGTGAAGAAGCAGCGGCTCTACTCCGAGTCCCTCCCGGATGACCGAACTTCTCACCCTATCTCTAAGGGAGAGTCCAGACACCCTGCGGAGGAAACTCATTTTTAAGAGTTCGAGATGATTTTGACAAATCATATTAGCATCTATCAATCTATCTATGTAAACTATATCAGTTTTCATTGCTTCATGAGTGTCAACATAACACACTCATAACATCTTTGTGACGAGGAGCGAGGAGGCGGATGCATATGCGGAGATAAGTGAGATTTATTATGGGCAAATTCAGAGTCATAGTCAAGACAGTCCAGGGTCAATGTGCCAACACGGATAGATCGGGGGGCAGACACGACATAAACCAGAATCAAACCAACAACACAGACAGAGATTCAAACAAAGCAAACATCAAACAAAAACCAGCCAAAACAAAGAGCAAACTCAGGGCTTAAATATGACACCGGGAAGACGAGGGACAGGTGAAAACAATCAGGGGCAGAGCTACAAAACTAGGGGCAGGACTACGGATACCAAAACAAAGGCACATGGAAGATCAAAACAAAGGAGCACATGGAGTAGTGGGAGGAGCCAACCATGACAATCTTACATAAACACTTCATAAGATTTAATGGTTTAATATTTAAATCAACATTTATAAAGTATACATGCTATAAACTACACATTTTACATGTCATTTTATAGAAATATATTTTTCAAAATATCATTTTTTTATGTTGAAAAAGCAGATTATTTTATATCACTCACTACTTCTGATTTCTTTTTAAGTATCTATTTTTTTTTTCAAGCATTTGTTGCTTTGCATGTCACTTAGATGGAGTAAGTTACTCATAAATATGCTTAGGAACAATTAATTGACCATATCTGAGTAAGCTGGTGTGCCTAAGTGCCAAAGCACTTAATCATTATAGGCGTAAAGCAATGAGGCATTTTACTGAAAAAAAGTAGTTGTTCAAAGTAAAAAATGAGGACTTTTATTTTGAAAAATCTCCCCAGTAAAATGAAATAGTAGTCCATATTAATATCACGTAAAACATGTTTGCTTTATAAATGCTGATTTAAACTATCATGAACATGCTATGAAGTGTTTATGTAAGATGTTACAAATGTGTTATGCAGACAACCTTCAAGTAAAGTGTTAGAGATTTCTGTGTAGCCTCTTCTGCAGGATCTGTAGCAGCTTTTTTTATGAATATAATCAACCATTTTCCCCTGTAACTCTGTTATCTGATTAACTAAAACACTGATGACTCTCTGTCATCTCTGTGTTGAGCTGCTAGCGAGCAATGAGGGATGAAAGGGGAGGGGTTAGGACCCCTGCAGTGAAACCTTTTTCACACCTCTCCACAAAGACAGACAGCTCAACTACAGCGTTTTCATATCCAAACATTATGTACAATGCTATTAAAATGGCTACTCAATATAAAAGCACTTAATAAATTGTGACTGCTTGTTCAACTGCAAAGACAAAAATATAGTGACTTGCAGTTGTAAAGACAATATCCCATCATATGTATATGCACCATTAATATTACTAAAAAAAAAAGTGTAGATCAACTGGGGGACTTCCAAAACAGGTGGAAACTGCATTCATTTCATGGCTACTGTAAAAAAAGTGGTAATTGTGACATAAAAGGTTTTAGAAGTGAAAGTGAGATCTTTCAGCATCGTATTTCAGGTTATATCAATAAAGATACGCCAGCGGTTTCCGAAATCAACTTAAAATTCCTGGGTGCACTGTGGAGCCAATACTGCATCAAAATTCATGAGCTGAATAGTTCTATATCACGTGCATGTACAGCTCATTTAGTTCTGTTTTGCTCTCTGTCTCTAACTCACTTTACTTTGTACTATTAGCCAGTGACTGTTAAATGGCTGGGTGAAGTGAACACGGAGTGGCTTTTTTCAGATCAATACTATTGGAGAAGTACAATTACCTAAAGTAAAGACAAAACAAAGAGAATAAGGAAGAATCAGCCTCTGAGATTAAAGGAGGAAAAGCATTACAGGGCAGCTAGGAAGTCTTTTCCATTCCTTCAACATCAAGCGAATCTATAGGTTCCAAATGACTGCATATGGGTAGAGAGCGTGTCTGCCTGTCTTTATAATTGAGCAAATATACTGTAAATAGAATATAACACATTTTTTCAATGTCATTTCATTTGTATTGATGAGAAAACTTATTGCTGTATAAAAATGACTATAAGAAGAACATCCTGCTTAAAAAGAATTAATAAAAAAAGAATGTTATGTATTAATGAATTTATTTAATCAAGCATTTATTTATTTGGCTGCTTTCTAACTGTCGAGTTGTTTGGCCACATGCTTTCAATACTTATGACATACAATAAACTACAGCCTCTTTGAACTACAGAAATCATAACACTACAAAACTGTCAACTAGACTCAAATCATATAACTTGGCTTCAGCAAATGTGCTAGATTAGAAAGATGCTTAGTGGCAGTGAAGATGACAAAAAAACAGGCTGCGCTTCCACTCCAGAAAACAGCAAATTTCATTTTCCACTACTGTTTTATGTAGGCCAATACTAGCATAAAAAAACCTCACTGGATGAACATGATTCAATTCTGTAAAACCAGAATGCTCTTTCTGTGTTCTTTAAAAAGTGAAGCAGTGTTTATCAACCTTTTTAATTGTTTACACACCGTCTATTATTTTTTGAGTGTACTTTCTTACTTACTAGAAGTAAGTACTTGGTTTTCACTGATCACTGCAGACAGTTCTGTTCTGTTTACACATTGTCCAGGTCTGCTTTGACCCCCTCAACCTCCCAGTTCCATTCAGCAAATGTGAAAAAAGAGTAAAGGGATCATAGCCCATCACTTCTGCTATGGGCTTAGGCTACATACTGTATATTTCAAGAACTCTCACCACCAAGACGTGCTAATGACCAATGCCAATCACCCTCCCCACCACACACACACACACAGTATCCACATGTAGGATAGAGAAAGTCATTCAGAAAATCTGTGTATCACAACCATGTTGATTTACGGCTTCATCCACCGTAAATTCAAAATCTCCAGGCTAGCTGCTTTCCTCGCACAGCATGGCTTCGTTCTGTCTACCTGGGCCACTAACCTCTCTTAGCAGTTGGCAGTGGTTTAGTCTTTTTAAAGAGAGAAAATGTTTATACTGGATTCTTTTAGGTTCATTCTTACAAGAACGTGTACACTGAAGCGCCTGAATATGCGAGGAATAGTGGGTTTTCCAGAGTAGAGCAGAGAGCTTTGTTTTTAGCTGTTAGCACTGGAGAGCCCTGTTTGCTCCGCTTTAAGCAAATAAAAAATAAAGCTGTGTTATGGACTGTAAACTCGATTTGTCTATGTTTCTCCTGAGAACCCTGAACATTACAGTTCATCTTTGTTGATACACTACATTAGCCAAAGAAAACTCACAAAAAAACCCCAAAAAAACACTGAATATCCAAATCCAAAAATTTAAGAACAAATACCCATCCAGGAAACATATATCAAAACAGTCAAATATTTGAGTCCAGCCCTCGTGCCAATTACAATGTATGACTGGTATCATTCAGTTATGAAAACTACAGAAAGTACAAGCATTTACAATACAGGAAACCAAACTGCAGTTCACATGATAACATTACAAAGATTAAAGAGATGAAAAATGTGCTTGGTGCATGTAGCTATTTAATCATTTATGTGACTGGTTGGCCACTGAAGTTTAGGATTTGTCCACTGTTTTGATTTTACCACATCTCTGGAAGTAGGTCACATGATATGAACAGAATCCACATAAAGACTTAAGTTAATATAAAAACAATGAGTAGTTAAATGTTATAATGCTATTACAATTTCTTTATATTAAACAGTCTTTACACATTTGCATTTATGCCTTTCTTGTGAGATCAGCCGTTTTTAATATGGATGGTGACATTTCTTCCTGTAGAGCGTTACAATGCTTGAACAGTTTAGATGACCACTTTAAGAAATGATTAAGTTAAAATGAACTCATTTTAACATTTAGCAGTTCTTAAAGAAAATATCAGATCTCTACTGACATCAAGAAATACTTATGGATTTCATATTAGTCTTGCAAAGGAAAAAGCGGCATCTGAAGATAATAGTTTATCCACCTACTACAACTGAATTCAACATTATTCAACTGACCACATAATCATTAACAAACATTCTATACTACACATAACGCTAAATAAGAAGGGTCAGGACTGTAAAGACACACTAGAACAGGATCACGTAGCTCTAGATCCGCAGTAGTTTATTGTGGATGCAAACCTTGCATGCAGATTGACAGCTGAAGTTGCGTAGAGCTGGGGCCTTTCATTCATTCAGCACCACCCACCGTGTCAGGTCTTTGCAACCTACAGCCTGACAGACGTTTTACAGCATGTCAGTATTATCATTGGTATTCAGTACCAATGTGGCACGCTCACAGCCTCCATTACTGCAGCGCACACATTCTGACCCTGTGAGACGAAACCGCACACAGCGGAGCTAAATTTTCAAATGGGGTTAAAACACAAGGCTTTAACACTTATTGCATCGACAACAGCCAGTCTGAGCCAGTCCCACTGCCAACTATAGGCTGAAAGATATAACAGCGCTCACTATTAACCTTTAGAACCCATAAATAGTGTTAACAATAGCAAAAGCATGACGTGATTTTACAATAAATCGTATTATTTCTCACTGGCAGCTCACTGAATCAAGTGGAGAAACGCTGTCAGAAGAGTGGATCCTGAACTTTCAACACATGCCACACAGGTATGGATTATAGTCTTGAACACAAAATATTGATGAGTGACAACATAAAAGTGTGTTTTTTTCTGCAAAGTTCAGTTTGACAGCAGATGTTGACGCCACTCATTCATTTGCACACCTGATTCTACTTGCTTATTCAATTAGTCTCAGTCAAACAGCTGATCATGCGCGCTCCTGCTTTGTTGGACTGAAAACCTGCAGCCACAACCGATCTTGCAGATAAGACTGTACTCCCCTGCTTCAGTCCCATAGCACTGAGGTGTCTTCTCACAGTGGGAGGACAGACAGAAACACCTGTGGATTGTTTTACGTGTGAAGCAAGTGTGGAGCTTTCTTTTTTTCTCCCTCTCACAGATGAAAGCTTTAAATGCTGTTAATCTCATGGGGTGGATTTGGAGGCCTACCAAGTCTTGCACAGTCATTAGGAGTCTCATTTTCTCTGCAGTGTTTTAGTTTTTGTTAAACTTCAGCTCTGAAAACTCCTCGCGCAAGTTGATCATCTCATATCGAATCACCTCAAAAATATCTCCTGAAAAATGAATAGCTTAAATAATGAATATTAAATGATTAAAGGGTCGCTGACTTTTGCACAGTACTGTGAATTCACTTCCATTGCCTAAGAGGTGAAGACAATGTCCAAAAGTAAGCTGAAAAAATGAACAATCTGTAGCAATTATTTGCTCTAAACCATTAACCGTTTTAGACTCTTTAAAAAGATGGTTCTCCTAGGGTTCTTTAGTACAGATAATGGTTCAATATATAATCATAAACACTCAAATAACCCTTTGCATGATTGAAATGCAATGGTGGAGAACGATGAGGAGGCGGACGCATATGCGGAGAAAAGCAAGATTTATTGGGGGCAAATCCAGGGTCATGGTCGAGACGGTCCAGGGTCAGTGAGCCAACACGGAGAGCAGGAAGAACAGACATGACTTAAATAAACACAGACTGTGAACACACTAAACGAGAATACATATCAAACAATATAATCAGCACAAACCATACATCAAACAAAGACCAGCAAATACACAGGGGAAAAGGCAGGGCTTAAATACAAGAGAGCTAACAAGGGATAACAGGACACAGGTGGAAAACACAGGTGGTAACAATCAGGGGTGGAGTCAGAAAAGAAGGGGGCCAGACTGGGAAGAAATCAAAACAAAAGCACATGGCAGGAGTGGGAGGGGCTGATCGTGACATGAAGGTTCTTGAATCGTTCTTAAGATTGATGGCTGTATACGGTTCTATATAGAATCTTTTACAAAATGGTTCTATATAGCACCAAAAAAGGTTCTGTTATTATTACAATGTCAAGCTTGTAACAACAGAGTGCTATATAGAACCTTTTCCAAAAAGGTTTTAAATACAACCACCTATAGCACATTCTCAATCATTCTGAAGAACCCGTTCACAATGCAAAGAAGACTTTAATCATGCAAAGGGTTTTGGCTCTATATAGAACCATGTTCTGTACCAAAGAACCCTTGAAGAATCATCTTTTTAAAGAGTGTATTATATTATTAGATCTGCTGGTGCATATGTTCTGTACACCCTGTATGGATTTTTCTTAGCGATTAAAATAAAGTTTCTGCAGTCAGAATCGTTACATGACCTATTGTTAAGCTCCTATGACACAATGCCAAAGGAATAATCATTAAACAAATTACATCAGCCTGCATTTTATTAGTACAGAAATAATTCAGAAAAGAACAGAAAACCTACTGACTCAATACACTCATAATAGAACAATGCCCACTGACTTCTGTTAAAAAGTTTTATGGCCACGCACACTGAAAAAATTGTCCTGCACTGAAAGTATTGAACTGTACAATACAGATGTGCCAGAAAGTGATTAGATTGAAAAAAGGTAGTGTTGCTTTAATGGTGGCAGCTTGTGCAGCACTAAATTGGAGCAGAAACTTTTTCCACACTTGGGAAACACAAATGTTAGTTAAAGATGTATTGAAGCTTGGATGTCAATAAATAGCCTGTTATGATACACCTCTGTCATTCCTGCATCCTTAAAGCCTGAGCACTCAGCTTCAGCTATCCCGTTTCTCAGTAACCTGATCAGCACTATTAAAGCTATAATCACAGACATCTACGGTGTGCGGTTCTAACCATTACAATTTGAGAGAGATGTTTTGTCGCTCAGATGGTTCAGATATGCAGGGGCAAAGGTACACCACATGCTGCCCATCAGAAATGAGATTACCAAAGGTATTCTGTTTAATCATGTCCGCTGCAGGGGAAAAATAAGTGACTTCTGCGTTCACCGAAAATCAAATCACAGTTAATCTCCTGCTCCCAGAGTCCCACTGTCCAGCCTATTGAGCAGAAGACATCCAATCAGCTGAAAGTTAAGCAAGGAGAGACAAGGACACAACTCCATACTAGCACAAGTTTAAAACTCCATACTACTCTACTACACTATGCACACTATACTAATGAATGCACGGTTAATGGGGGTGTACTATTTTAACATAGTAAACAGATATAGTAATGTGTGGCTTTAGGTGTAATAGGTTTCTGGCTCCACCTTGAAATAACTTTAAAAGAACTTGACATGAGCAGTGATTTGTGATGCAACAGTAATGGCAGGAACAGCGGTGCTGTGATGCAAACAGTGTTGAGCTGCTAGCGAGCAACGATGGGCGAAAGGTGAGGGTGAGAACTGCCTGCTGCGAAAACAATTTCCACCTCTCCACAAACATGACCGCTCTGAGATAAATCAAACTTACTGAAGAATGGAAACGCACAGTTTAACTGAGGGACCTCCAAAACAGTCAGAAATGGCATTTCATAGCTACTGTGAAAAAGCAGTTAATATACTGAAACAGTATAATCACAGCATGATATTTAGTCTGTAATATGTTGGCCTACCACTACTTACAGTAGGCTTATTTACCTCCCTGCTGCTTCCCATCCATTCAATGAAGAGATGAAAGACAATCAAGTTTTCCCTCTTATGACTTCATTTTGACTTCATTTTGTTGAAAACATTGATCACATTAATACTAGCCTGCAGCTTTATATTCTCTCAATAATTCAAGTCAACACTTACATCTAAAGACAGATGCAAGGGGGTTAATGACTGCTGTCATGTTTTATTAAGTTTTGTTTGTTAAGTCAATTGTAAATAAGGTCTATTATTGTGGAGGAGATAATGTTTCAAAGATAATAATCATTAAAGTAATTACTATTGTCAGGATGAGCGTTACTATTGAAACTGTGATTATTCATTTGTTGATAGAGTGTCATATTTTATGGAAATAATTTCTAGTGAATCACATTTGAAAAAAGCTGAATTTCATTTAATTGAGTGTGACTCAGAAGAACACAAATTAAGTCATTTTTGCCAGAACAGAAACAAATTAAGCATTCTCCAGTCACCAAACACAGATAGCTGACTATAAATACAAACAAGCCTACTATTGCGTGCAGGGGAAAACAGTTACCAACTGAGAAGATGCGCAGCAATCGAGGGGGAAGATGAAGGGTCATGGGGACAGAGTTAATCTAATCCTATTCCCCAAGAACGGCGCTGGGCTGAAGTCATTAGGGGCCGAGCTTGGGCAGCAGGGGTTGTGTTCCAGAAGCGGAAAGAAACCTGATAATCAGATGATGGATTCCTAGATTTTCAGAGGCTAATGATCAGACTACATGCATATGTACACAGAAGCACAACTGAAAGTTTAGCTGCCAATACACAAGTGAACACACAGTGGGGTAAAAAAGTATTTAGTCAGCCACTGATTGTGCAAGTTCTCCTACTTAGAAAGATGAGAGAGGTCTGTAATTTTCATCATAGGTTCACTTCAACTATGAGAGACAATATGAGAAAAAAAATCCAGGAAATCACATTGTAGGATTTTTAAAGAATTTATTTGTAAATTATGGTGGAAAATAATTATTTGGTCACCCACAAACAAGCAAGATTTCTGGCTCTCACAGACCTGATACTTCTTCTTTAAGAAGCTCTTCTCTCCTCCACTCGTTACCTGTATCAATGGCACCTGTTTGACCTCGTTATCTGTATAAAAGACACCTGTCCACAGCCTCAAACAGTCAGACTCCAAACTCAACCACGGCCAAGACCAAAGAGCTGTCGAAGGACACCAGGAAGAAAATTGCAGACCTGCACCAGGCTGGGAAGAGTCAATCTACAATAGGCAAGCAGGTTGGTGTGAATAAATCAACTGTGGGAGCAATTGTAAGAAAATGGAAGACATACAAGACCATTGATAATCTCCCTTGATCTGGGGCCCCATGCAAGATCTCATCCCGTGGGGTCAAAATGATCATGAGAACGGTGAACAAAAATCCCAGAACTCCACGGAGGGACCTGATGAATGACCTGCAGAGAGCTGGGACCAAAGTAACAAAGGCTACCATCACTAACACGCTACGCTGAGAGGGACTCAAATCCTGCAGTGCCAGGCGTGTCCCCCTGCTTAAGCCAGTACATGTCCAGGCCTGTCTGAAGTTTGCCAGAGAGCATATGGATGATCCAGAAGAGGATTGGGAGAATATCATGTGGTCAGATGAAATCAAAATAGAACTTTTTGGTAAAAACTCAACTCGTCATGTTTGGAGGAAGAAGAATGCTGAGTTGCATCCCAAGAACACCATACCTACTATGAAGCATGGGGGTGGAAACATCATGCTTTGGGGCTGTTTGTCTGCAAAGGGGACAGGACGACTGATCCGTGTTGAGGGAAGAATGAACGGGGCCATGTATCGTGAGATTTTAAGCCAAAACCTCTTTCCATCAGCGAGAGCATTGAAGATGGAACGTGGCTGGGTCTTCCAGCATGACAATGATCCCAAACGCACTGCTCAGGCAACGAAGGAGTGGCTCCGTAAAGGGCATTTCAAGGTCCTGGAGTGGCCTAGCCAGTCTCCAGACCTCAACCCCATAGAAAATTTGTGGAGGGAATTGAAAGTCCATGTTGCCCAGCGACAGCCCCAAAACATCACTGCTCTAGAGGAGATCTGCATGGAGGAATGGGCCAAAATACGAGCTACAGTGTGTGCAAAAGTGGTGAAGACTTGCAGGAAACGTTTGACCTCTGTCACTGCCAACAAAGGTTATGTCACAAAGTATTGAGTTGAACTTTTTTTATTGACAATACTTGTTTTTCACCATAATATATAAATAAATTCTTAAAAATCCTACAATGTGATTTCCTGGATTTTTTTTTCTCATTTTGTCTCTCATAGTTGAAGTGTACCTACGATGAAAATTACAGACCTCTCTCACCTTTCTAAGTAGGAGAACTTGCACAATCATTGGCTGACTAAATACTTTTTTGCCCCACTGTATGCAACTTACGAAGCCCCTCATTTTTGTCTCATCCTCATCTTACCCAAAATCTTGCCGGTGATACAGTCAGAGACTTTATGCAATGCAGCATTATTTCCTTCAGCCTGATCATCGATGTTCTCACCATAATACCTCTGTGAATCCCTGTGGCATCAACCAGTCCTGTAGGTCAGGGATTGGCCAACTGTGGCTTCTCTTTTACTGCCCTGTTATGGCTCCACAGCAGAATTAGATATTTACTTAATAGTAAAGTCATCCTCCTTTGAAGTAAAACAAAGCTCTGCTGATCATTCAACACAATTTGAACAATAAATGGTCTTAATAAATGGTCTTAAACACTGGAGTTAATGTTAATTCACCCTTTGAACTCTGAAGATCAGTGCACAAGCTGCTGGTCTCCACAGCAGTGCAGACAACAATCTCGCCTAGCTAGTAGATGCGAACATCAATACTTTGGAGACGAATAGACTTCTTTGCATTTACAAGTCGCAAAGCTGAGGTCAGCTTCTTGTTCGAAATGTCCAGTTTCACCTTAAATGGTGCCACAGTTACATTCTGGCACCTCAGGCACGGTTTAAGGTGGAACGGGAAAATCTGAATAAGAAGCTAAGAAGCTGACGAATGCGAAGCGACTTCAGTCTCATAAAAAAATCAATTGTTAAAAAAACATTTTACAAGAAACTATTCTACTTTTATAGAAATGTTTCCTGCCAGAGATGCTATAAACGCTGCTATAGCTAAGCTAAAGCTTAACGCAGAGCAAACTAAGTCTGTTTTCATTTATATTGTATTTATATCTTGTACTAGTACATCAGCACATACTGAGACATATTTACAGCCAAGACAGTAAAACGGATATAAAATGTTTTGGCTCCCAAGATGGTTTGATTTTTGTTGAATGGACAAAATGGCTCTTCCTATTATTTGGGTGCTGACCCCGGCTGTAGGTTAGTAAATAGAACCAAGCTTGCAGTAGTTTTACCTCGGTGTTGTTAGAAAAAAAGGAGTCAAACTGAAGTAAGTTAGTTGCAGATGCAGACAGCCAGGTAGCCACTGTGCTAACTGTAATAAGTTTTAAATTGTTGTCCTCCTCATCTGATGAGCCATTTCTGTTGTTTGAGCTCCATTGTCTCTACGGTAATAATGATTTAAATATTACTACAGTCACTACAGTTGCTACAAATATGTGGCTGCATTAAGAGATTCGGCTTCCTGGCAGTGCTGTTATCTGCCTGATTTCCTTCTTCATTCACCAGTTAATGGTAAAAACTTTTCAAAACATCCGCCCCCAAAAATCTTCTCAAAAGTTCCTCCCATCTTCAAGACCCAACATTAAGAATGGGTCAGCATGTGGAATTGCAGCTTTCTGTGTGCTACTGTTTCTTATCACTGTACATAAGAAGCTCTATGCTGCCTTTACAGTTGGAGGCACGGTGACAGTTTCTGAGTAAGACATTCAGAACGCAATTCATGTGTTTTCTTCTTACTCAGGATTTAGTTTTATAACACTATTAACATACAGACTTGACTTTATACTCTGTTTGATAAAGAGTGAGAGAGGAAGACAGACACAAACTTACTCAAAAAAATCTGACCCAACCAAATTCTAAAAACCCAAAAACACAATAATGTCATCTACTGTGCTCAACCAACAACAGAAAAACACAAACTTCAAAGTTATTTGGCCAGAAAATGAGATTATTAGCAAGTTAACATCAATTTAAAAGAGGAAACTGAGGAAAACCTTGAGGATGTTCAGACTCAGTGAGCCCAGATTGTGGTCACACTGTGAGCCTGCAGTGGTGAAGAAAGAGCTGCACTTTCTAAGTGTCCTCAGTGTGATTCTATTAGAAATATATTCTATAAGAAAGTGAGCAGCGTCTCCCCCGAGTCTCTACACCGCAGTAACAGTGAGAAACTAAAACTCCACTACGCTAAAACTCCCGGACATATTAGGAGAGAAGAGTGAGCTGATCATATACGCAGCAAGATTTGTGACAGTCTGTCACAACCTGAGGGACAACCAGAGAACCAAACCATCAAATTACTGCTGATTATTAACTGATGAGTATTCATTTGGAAACTCTATGGAAACATTTTTACCCTTTTCTTTTACTTGACTATTATTAATCTTATAAATATCCTATAAACAGTGTTTTATTCTAACCTATATCTGTTGTCTTTATTTTTATTGTTTTCTGTAATATATAAGTTTGTTACACTCATGCAAATAAAGCAGTGCTGAACTGAACTGAAAGAGAGGAAGACAGTAAGACAGATAGATGAGAGGCAGAGAGCAAGAAAGAGAGGGAGAGAAAGGGCAAGAAAGACAGATGAACAGAGAGAGAAAGACAGAGGAAGAGCAAAGGAGAGAGGAAGATAAAAGAAAGACAGAAAGAGAGTAAGAGACAGAAGAAAACAGGAAGAAGGGAACAGAAAGAGAAAGACAGAGAGAGAGAGACCAAGAGAGGGGAAGAGAAGGAGAAAGAGGAAGACAGCGAGAGAGAGAAAGATAGAGAGAGAGATGGAGAGAGAGAAAAAGGCAGAGAAAGAAAGATGGAAAAGCAAGAACAAGAACAAGAGACAGAAAGATAGAAAGATTAAGACAGAGAAAGAGACAGAGAGGAAGAAAGGAAAAGAGTGAGAGAGAAAGACAGAGAGGGAGAATTAGAGAAAGGGAGAGAAGAGAGAGAGAGAGAGGCTGTTGGTCAGATTTCTGAAAGACAGCAATCTTCCTGTGTCAGCAATTTTACACAGACACTGCAACTCAAGACCACAACCCCCAAATATATGTGTGTGTTTGTGTGTGTGTGTGTGTGTGTGTGTGTGTGTGTGTGTGTGTGAGAGAGAGAGAGAGAGAGACAGAGGAAGAGGACATGTGGTCATGGCAGTCCTGACCTAAGCTATTAACCTATATAAGTAGAAACCTCTTCAGTCTCAATGGAAGAAATGAGCCAATTTAAAGCTACTCTGCAGCTCTTCTATACGAGATAAATCTGCGCATAATAACATACATACCTCATATTGACATAATCGCATACTAGATCTGACACAATCATGAAACAAAACTGCCATAAAATGACTGTGATTAATAATTGAACCAAAAAAGTCTTTTTGTACATTCTACACAGCTTTTAGACTGAAGTCCTAAAGTGTAGTGCACACCTCATGACTTAATCCTAACCAAAAACAGAGGAAATCTCACACTATATCAGTCTCTAACCAAATTTACTGCATTTTATCATGAGGGCACATGTAACAAAGCAAAAGGAGAACATCACATATGCAATGAGTCTCAGCTACAAAAAAACCCCCAAATCTCCCCCGTTAGCTAAACTGGACTTGTCTGTGGTTTTGTGCATAAACAAGAATTGAAAATGCAAAGAGGGGACTAGTGTGTTGAATAAACACAGATATCACAGTGAGAGCTGGAGAAATGGGTTACTATAAACCGGCAGCTGAGATGAAATTGTACATATTACGAGGGGGCACCCCAATGACGCAATTTTAAACACGGAATGCACCGCGCCTTGTTTTTAGACAGTAGTAGGATCTGCTAGTTAACACGTCTGATTGACAGGGGAATGGACAAGTTAACACGTCTGATTGACAGGGGAATGGACAAGTTAACATGTCTGATTGACAGGGGAATGGACAAGTTAACACGTCTGATTGACAGGGGAATGGACAAGTTAACATGTCTGATTGACAGGGGAATGGACAAGTTAACACGTCTGATTGACAGGGGAATGGACAAGTTAACACGTCTGATTGACAGGGGAATGGACAAGTTAACACGTCTGATTGACAGGGGAATGGACAAGTTAACACGTCTGATTGACAGGGGAATGGACAAGTTAACACGTCTGATTGACAGGGGAATGGACAAGTTAACACGTCTGATTGACAGGGGAATGGACAAGTTAACACGTCTGATTGACAGGGGAATGGACAAGTTAACACGTCTGATTGACAGGGGAATGGACAAGTTAACACGTCTGATTGACAGGGGAATGGACAAGTTAACACGTCTGATTGACAGGGGAATGGACAAGTTAACACGTCTGATTGACGGGGGAATGGACAAGTTAACACGTCTGATTGACGGGGGAATGGACAAGTTAACACGTCTGATTGACGGAGGAATGGACAAGTTAACACATCTGATTGACGGAGGAATGGACAAGTTAACACATCTGATTGACAGGGGAATGGACAAGTTAACATGTCTGATTGACGGGGGAATGGACAAGTTAACACGTCTGATTGACAGGGGAATGGACAAGTTAACACGTCTGATTGACGGGGGAATGGACAAGTTAACACATCTGATTGACGGGGGAATGGACAAGTTAACACGTCTGATTGACAGGGGAATGGACAAGTTAACACGTCTGATTGACAGGGGAATGGACAAGTTAACACGTCTGATTGACAGGGGAATGGACAAGTTAACACGTCTGATTGACAGGGGAATGGACAAGTTAACACGTCTGATTGACAGGGGAATGGACAAGTTAACACGTCTGATTGACAGGGGAATGGACAAGTTAACACGCCTGATTGACAGGGGAATGGACAAGTTAACACGTCTGATTGACGGGGGAATGGACAAGTTAACACGTCTGATTGACGGGGGAATGGACAAGTTAACACGTCTGATTGACAGGGGAATGGACAAGTTAACACGTCTGATTGACAGGGGAATGGACAAGTTAACACGTCTGATTGACGGGGGAATGGACAAGATAACACGTCTGATTGACAGGGGAATGGACAAGTTAACACGTCTGATTGACAGGGGAATGGACAAGTTAACACGTCTGATTGACAGGGGAATGGACAAGTTAACACGTCTGATTGACAGGGGAATGGACAAGTTAACACGTCTGATTGACGGGGGAATGGACAAGATAACACGTCTGATTGACGGGGGAATGGACAAGTTAACACGTCTGATTGACAGGGGAATGGACAAGTTAACACGTCTGATTGACAGGGGAATGGACAAGTTAACACGTCTGATTGACAGGGGAATGGACAAGTTAACACGTCTGATTGACAGGGGAATGGACAAGTTAACATGCCTGATTGAAAAGTATGTTAACATATATATTCGAGAGAACACAAAAGAGGGAGAAGCAATACACATTTTACAAAAACCCTGAAAACACTTTTTTGATGTTCAGTTTGTGCCAAACACGTTTTCTGCCTTTTATTTACATGCAGTTCCCCTAACACAGTGGATGAAAACAAACCCAATTCACATTCTAGTTGCTGTTCATAAACACATGACTGTGAATGCTAATAACTGTGGTTATTACTCAAATAATTGCAACTGTGTAATTATGTAATAATCTGACATATAAATAAGCTCCCCGGACAAAAAATTAATCATGTTGTGTGTTTAAGGTGGCAGTAACTTCAGGCTCGCTGCGCAAGGATGATCTGGCTATACATACCTGCAGTGTGTGCGACAAGATTCATAGATTGAGAAAAGGTGGTACAGTGCAGTGAATGTCTCATTTAACGTGTGGAAAGCATCACAAAGCAGATGCTAATGACTGACAAAAAGGAGTGATTGTATTTAGGCATGCCAAAGGCCACAGCATGAAGGAAGTAGCTGAATTTCCAGGTGTACTGAAGCATACAGTCATACGGGTCTACCAGCAATGGCAAAATCCCAGTTTACAGGAAATTCTCATTAGAATTGGGGCCCGAAAGACAAAACTGAAGGATAGGGACCACCAGCGTGTTTCACAGCTTGTCAATAAAAATAGTTCCAGGCAAGAATTGCTTCTAGAAGTCAATGCAGGTTCTTCGCAACCAGCTGTTTTTCATGCTTGTGGAGGTATTACACACTATTAGGTATGTTTCAGTCACAGGTCAATAATTCTTTGTCTGGTGAGCTTACTACACTAAAGAACTCCTTCACTAACCCACTTAAAGTGTTCTCTCCAGTATCAGTCAGTATATATTTCAGTGCACCAGAGGTACTTTAATGAGGTATATCTTTCTTCACTCTGTGGTCAAGTAATGAAGCATTTCGCTCATAAATTCATTATCAATTCACTTGGATTTATATTTAACCTTTTGTAGACAGTGATCTCCAGTGATTACAGAATATCACTTAATATCAATTATTTTTCAATTGTAGCTCATTTACACAAGCAGAGAAATTCAGCCTGATGTGCTGATTCTAATCTTTCAATGTATACCATGTATTTGTAAGTGGAAGAGGAAATATATGTTAATCATGTCATCATTTAAATATTATTGCAAAGTGATGATATTTAAATGTCTTTAAACAATTATATAATAATTCATCAGTTATTACATTCAACCCTGGCAAGACACACCACACATTGAATAATTATGTAGTAATTATGTAGTAATTTGTGTAATTGTGTAAATACATTGAAACACCATAGCAAAATTATCAGACTTCTGAGTGTTATGTGGGGACGTATGAGGGATGGTACTTCATACACATGCAAGCAGTTATGGTCCTTCATCACTGTTTGAATTTCTACGAGGCATGATCAAGGGCAAGAGCAAAGCATTCTCAGGTTACTGAGTAAGCTATGGACAGTGCTGCCGGACTCATCATGGTAATTATGGACTCATGTTTCTATCTCATCTATATGTGATTCCAATATAACGGCATTAATGGGAACGATTCACAGCCGCAATCAATACGTGGATGACGCAAACAGGAAACAGCGTGATCACTTTCTGATATAAGCTACATCATCATCAAACTGAATACTTTGGGAAAGACAAATAATATGTGTGATTATCTGCACTGTGGAGCAGTTAAAAAATCACATCATCATTCTCTTAGTCCTTTGCTGTACATAAAGAGAAAGCCAACAATACTATCTTAAAAAATAAATATATAAATTTATCCACAGAGATATTGATTATTAGTTCACTATTCTATAAATTGCCATAACACACTGAAATAAACAATACCAGTCATACCAATTAAAGGAAGAAACATACTGATACCCAAAAATGACTCTTCTGTGGCTGTGAGTTTAAGCCTGGTTTTAAAAACAACATAAACAATTGCTCCCAAGCACTTCACCCATGAGTGACAAGAAATGCATTGTTCCTGGAACATTAAAGGAGCGTTGATACCGGATTCAGGTTTGCACATGAAACTGACCAAAATCTCATTGCAATTTTGACATTTTGTTGAAACGTAATCTTTAAATTATTAGACCATTTTTGTGTTTGTAAACAGAGATGATGTGTTTTGGGCTTAATTGGTGGCAGAAAGTACAGTAAATTGTTAGCTGTAGGACTAATATCTTATGCCCTCTATAACAGCGTATGTGAATATTATCAAGATCTCTTGTTTGCATTAATCTCAAGCTCTTTTTCTGCAGGTTAGGCCATGCTGCTGCAGCCAGATTGTGTTTTAAGGTTGAGCTGTATGTCAGGACGGGAAGGACAGACACAGCAAGCACATAAAAGGGCATCTTCGATGATGGTATTCTATAAAAATGAAGGTCATCTGATTTTCCATTCCTATTCTGGAATACAAGCAGCAAGACATTTTCTGTCATTATTCCGTGGATCTTGTCCGTTTCACTCCACTTGTTTCTGATGTTTTTCTAACACCACAATGCACGCCCAACTGCCATTGACATAACTGTGACGCCCACTCCAAATTCATCTATATTGCAGGTTTTCTGACTTTCTAGGGAATTTATTTTATTTTATTTTAATTTCTACATAACTAAATGGCTAAGATGTAAAGAAAGTCATTAATAGAAGTGTGATGTGAAACGATCCATTCTAGAAAAACTAGGAATGGGACGTATGAAGTTTTTAAGCCTCTAGGCTAACTAGCTAATTTGAAAGACAACAGATACATATCATGTTGAAGCACACTAGAGTATTCTTTTAAATATTTAAATATGTTTTTGAGTGAAAGCAGCCTTAAGGGATATGAGAGAGCTTGTACCTGGATTTTGATGGGCCATGAGAAGTTGCTGACGTAGACATAGAAGGTGATATTGGGGTTGGCACGGAAACCAAATCTCTCACAGGAGAAGGTGTTTTTGTAGTCTTTAATGCTGTTCTTGGACACGATGGGCAATTCTTCCCACAAGACTGTGCCAGCTGTGAGGACATAAAAAAGAGTGAAATTGCATATGCAGTTATGTTACAATTCCAAAATTCCTCCAAAATGCCATGTCCATTATTTGTCAGTATGACGTTTTACTTCATGAGAATCACTGGAGGTCCATGCATGACTAATACTAATCACAAGAGCTTAATTTTCATTAAAACCTACAATCTTTAAGTGGAAATTTTGTAACTGATAGCACAAAGCTTGTGAACTGTCTGTAGATCAGTTAGACCAGGGGTGTCCAATCGCAATCCTGGAGACCTACCACTCTGCAGAGTTTAGCTTCAACCATAACATACACCACAGCCAGCTATTCGGTGCTTAATTTGACTTCATGTACACACAATTTGTAACTACAAACAAATGTGCATTTGTGAGATCCTGCTGGTGTGGGTTTCATCTTTTTTCAATTATGCATATAACATCAACTTAAGTGCTAACAGCTCTTCAGACAATTTAATACAACTTTATAACAACTTTGTTTATCATTAAAATTATGAAATAATCTGGTGACACTTTATTTTAAGTGGATGAAACAAACACTCAACAGACTAACATGTCAAAAACATATGAGGGTTAGGGTTAGGTTTTGGATTGGGGTTAAGGTTAGGTTTAGGATTATGGCCAGGGCTAGTGTTAGGTAAGGTTGGTAAGATTAGCTTTTGCATAATGGAAGTAACATATTAACAAAACATCTACTTAATGTAAGTAATGTATCAACAGAACACCTTCAAGATATTTACTTCAGTGTATTCAGACGCTTCACCACTGCTACTTCACTGAAATGCTGTTGATGTGTTACTGACAATCTATTAAGAGTTTAATAATAATCTACAAAGGACTACTCCAACTAAAGTGTTAGCAGTAATCTTTGGGAAGGTACATTTTAATCAATTATTTTTATCAAATTCTTGGTTTTAATCAGGTAATTGTGATAGCCCTGAAGGACATAATGCAATACATTACTTTGACTGCAATTTACACTTCCAAATATGTCTGTTTTACCTTAGTTTCATAACAACTGCAGTTATACATTTAGCAAATCTTGTACAATTATAAGTTTAGCAGACACTCAGATCCACAGCGACTTACAAAGGAAGGTCAATATGGCATTAGGGGTCCTGCCCAAGGACTCATTGATATAGCAGTGACATTCCTGCCTAACTGGGGAGCCAACCAATTAATCCCCCACGCACAGGCCTTGGTTTTATTCACTATGCAATCCAAGCACTCCCACCATTGGCATCACTGACTGTGGTATACTTCATTTTAATTACACTAATGTAAATGTATTCTGTGTCCATTTGTGCAAAATTAAAGAAAAAAATGAAAAAATGAAGGAAGCTGTTTTTGTGCTGAAGAATATTTCGGCCCTGACCTGCCCTCCAGTGGATATAGCTCTTCAATCTCTAGAAAGACAAAAACAAAGATGCACCAAAGCTAAGCAGATTAGTGTCTGAGAAATGCAGCAGTGAGTAATAAAAGTGGTAATAAAATATTTTATTAAATAATAAAATATCTGTACTTTGACCTCTACGTATCCATCACCCGGTATATCAGGATACTATGTTGTACTGGTTTTTTCCTTCTGCCCCTATAATGTACTTCCCCAGCTCTAAAGGTATTCTTGCTCACAAATCAAGAGAATCAGATAACAGAGAGAAAGTGCTCTTTCCATGGCACAGGGCCAAAGAACATCTGAGTTGATAATGCTGACAATGCAGCTATCTCTGACCACCAGTAAATATACACTTCACTTAATCTACTTATGTTTCCTCAATTACCAATATAGTGGCCACACATTATTAACTACGAAAATAAAGAGTGGGAAACCGCCAACAGTTAACAGCAAAATAATTAATCATAATATATAATGTGCTTACCAATAGTCACTATTTGAAAAAAATCCAGCATTTATTGCTAACATAATGCATCTTAATAGTAACTGACTTCAAAGATGTGCAAAATAATGCTAGTGATTTTTCACCCAAATTGTCTTTTAAGACGCTATCAAATGTAATATTCTAATGACAAGTACTTGGAGACAGCTTAAGCAAAATTAGCCTGCTCGGTTTATCTGTGCCCAGAAGACATACTGTAATTGTTCTCACATATTCTCCAGCCCTGAAGTTCCTTCAGACTGAAACAAAATGAAAAATCTTGAGCTTAAGATATTACTTTTGCACAGGCAAAATATTTATCTTAATTGAAATCGCAAAAACACTTCACAAATGCCCTGACGGATGAATTCAAAATAGCTGAACTGTATTTTGTCAGAAGAGAATAATTTCTATTTTCCCCTTTTTGGTTCTTCATTTTTTTCAAAGACACCGTATTGCAAGAATTACAAATGAACAGCTGTGAGGACACACACACACACACACACACACACACACACACACACACACACACACACAAAGTACCTGCTGAGCCAAAGGACCATGTAATGTTGAGATTGAAGTTGTTTGATGCATTGATAAACATCTCCATGTTCTTGCTGAGCTATTGAAATAAATGGCAGAATCAGAGAAAAACGTATTAAACAAAAACCTTGTTAATACAATCCCAGCCAAAAACCTGCATTAATGACGTGGGTTTTAAAATGCTGTTCTATTTTATCCATATACACTGTTAAAAGCAAAAGTGCTAAAGTGGTTCTTTAGACTAATGTCACTAAAGAACCTTTTTGGGTTCCCTGAAGACCCTTGAGACCCTCAATGTATGGTTCTTTAAAGAACAGAGATGTGCACTTGTTAAGAACCTTTTTAAACTTTTTAGAGCCTTCACATAATTTAAACGTTCCAAATCAGCACCAACAAGTGTTTCCTAGAACCATATGCCCAAGAGAACGTCAAATTTAATAGCTATAGAGAAAATATGGTAATGTATATTAAATATACAAGCAGCTCGAATAGCTTCCAAGAAAAACTAATGAAAACCATATGGTACCACGCTGTGCTACACTGAACTCATAGAAGATGAAAGATGAAACAGATGAATAACAATAATAATTATTAACACTAATAATTATTGCTGAACAGCTGAAATAATAACTCACCTGATCTGGAGAGGCCATAAAGTTAATGGCTGTATATTGGTGATCATCTTCCTGCAGAAGACTGAAGGTGAAATGGTAGTCTACCAGAAGGTTATCTGGTTTTCAAAGAACAACAAGAAAACGACAAGAAGCATAAAAGTGTACATATTCAAAAGTTAATACTCCAATAGTCGTTGCTATAAGCACCTCACCATGTAACATAACACGCATCAAGTACAAGCTTTGCATTCAGAATAAGAAACAGTGACATGTCAGATATTTTGACATTTCACATCTGAATCAGCAGTTGAAGGTCAGCTTCTATCTCCATCCCTGAGACATTTGCTGATTAAAGCTTGCAGATGGAAAAGACAGGACTCGATTCTCCATCAGGTCAGTTTTCATGTTAGTTCCACTGACCTTTTATCAGCGAGTGCACTGACTTGCCCTTGACACATCTGCATGCACAGCTGAATATAACTGAATTCTGTGCATTATTTCACACTGTGTAGGATTTTAACTGAGCAAGCATACTGGGCTAACAGCAGTGAGAATGAAGAATACTGTTAATAAAAACTAGAGCTTAAGTGATGCCATATGCACATTCAGTATCATATCGCTGTTATTGGTAGAAAGCCTCGCATCTCCATTTTGGTCATTTTTCAGTTTACGTCATTTGAAAATATCTGTTACCCTTTACACTGTATGTAAATTTCATGATCAATGAGCTAAAAGAAATGCCCCAAAATTACTCTGATTCCACTGACTTACATTAAAAGTAAAGTATGTTTTTTTTCCTTCTCCTCTAAAGCTACCATTTTGGAGATACAAGGTTTTCTTCCGACAACAGTGATATGTTGGCTATAATTCTACAGAAAAGTGGACCTTCCCTGCAATTCTGACCTTAACAGACCTATGATATATTGTAATTTTGTAGTTGGTGAAATGCCCTAATAAGGACTCAAAGTCAAAATCAGCCCCAACTACAATGTAGCAGATTTCTCCTGTGTACATTTTCCTAAAATGTCAATGGGAAATCTAAAAAATGGTTATTAAGAACTGAAAATACAAATTTTGCTACATACATGCTACTAGCAAGCTAAAGGTTTAACAGTTTGATGAAGTTTTGGAACCTCTGGCCAAATGATACTCAGAAGTGAAAAGAACCTTATAATAATACTCAAACAGCAAACAGCTTTTATAAATAAAATGTTTAAAGTAGCAGCCAGCTTCCTTTCAGCTTCGGATTCTTGACTCAGTCAGATTTGCTGATATTTAGTGGAATCCATTCTTCCATCTACCCCTGTAATACTTCCATGAAATGTTGGCAAGGTGTTCCTTACATCAAATGCTGCTCCTTTTTCTCCAAACATACCTTTGGTGATCATGGCTGAAGAGTTTTTTGCTTCATCAGTCTGCAAGACTTGTTTCCAAAATATCTCTAGAGGTTTTTTTTGGAAATTTTAGATGTGGACGTTTGTGATGAAATTGCAGACAAGGTACTTTTGCATGAAATTGTATTACTGCAACACAATTCCACCTCCACATTTAACCCATCCGTGAAGTGAAACACCACATACACACTAGTGACCACACACACAAACTAGGGGGCAGTGAGCACACTTGCCCTGAGCAGTGGGCAGCCCTATCAACGTCGCCCGGGGAGCAATTAGGGTCAGTCATGGATTGTCGGCACTGGAGATCAAACCAGCAACCTTCCAGTCACAGGGCCGGTTCCCTAACCTCCAGCCCACGACTGCCCCAACGTTATTATATAACAAAACCATGTTATATCAAATATTATAAAATTAACATTATTATATAGCAAAACTAGTTCAATAAATTGTAGCCTACCATGGTTTGTAGCTAAAGCCACTTCCAAACTTGGCATAGCTTGCTGCTTATCATGAGGTACTGAGTGTTAGTCATCGCAAATTCCAACTACCTAAATCCATGTTTTGTTTTTAAACTCTAATAAGGTTAATCCCGCTCTTGCACGTACAGATATGCAAAGTGTGTCCTGTGAATAACGTCCCAATGATCACTAAATGGTTGATGTTTTTTATAAACATTCTTCTTTCAGTGTAAACTGGGTGGTCTTAATCTTGGGTAGCATTTATAAGACGTAGTAACTTCACCAATCACAGTACTTATGTAGTTCCTCCCACCTGTGTTGGAAAATTCCCAAGACGAAGCTAACAACCAAGTGAAAGCTAACCGAGCAAGCATAACAGCTATCAAGCTAGCTCATCCCTCCATCCATCCATTCATTCATTCAATCAGCCAGGATAGTTCTGCAAGGTTAGAAAAAGATTCTTTAGTAAAGACAGTAGTTCTATTTAGAACAATGAACAACCAGAGAACCATTTGCGTGCTTAAAGGGTTCTTTTCATGGTGAAATATTTCTTCAGATTGATGGAGAACATGTAGGTTCTACATTGCATCAAAAAGGGTTTTGCTACTGTTACAATGTCAAGCTTGTAACAATAGAAGAACCATCTACAACACATTCTTCATCAATCTGAAGAACCATTTCACCATGAAAAGAACCTGTTAAGCATGCAAATGGGTATTTGGTTGCTCACTGTTATATGTAGAACTATTGTCTTTACTAAAGAACTATTGAATAATATTTTTAAAGTGTGAACATTGTCAAAAACACCGTTTTAAGTTAAGAGGGGAAATTGAACCCAATAACACAGACTTTGTGAAATGCCTGTAGATGAGTTAGACAAATCAGAGGCTAACAATCCTCCATGCGTTGTGACATCACAACCACAGCTTATTGGCAGTTTGACTGTTCTGGGGTCAAGCCTGAAGCGAGAAAAGGTGGACATTCTGGTCTTCTTGCTCCAAATAAATCATGACTGAATCTCAATTTATAAAGAATAATTACAACTTAAATTGCAGTTGCAATATTATTTGGAAAAATCACAACTAGATGTTTTCCTTAAATTGTTCAGCCCTAGCTGGGAGTGTTGGATTAAAGGATGTCAAGCACATAGGCTCATTAGAACATGAGGACCATGCCCTATAATAACCGGTGTGCGTAGGCAAGCTCAGAACTCAGCTAAGTTACACAGAGAAAAACACAAAGATCAAGGCCAAAAAAAGAAGTAAAAGTAGGAGTTGTATTCAGTCCAAAGTTCATGGTTAAGAGTGGGCACAGCTTGAGTGGGAGTGGGCCAAAACAAAATTTGAGAGTCCATATGCTGACTCTGCAGAGGTGGAAGCCAAGCTGAAGTTGGAGTGAGCCAAGGCAGAAGACGACAGGTCCATATGAAGTCTCCGGGTCTCAGATAGGTATCATAGATCTTATTAGTGATAGTGTTTTTTATATTCAAACTTAGCTGGATGTTTAATACAGACTCAATTTCCACATTATTCTTCAAATAAACATGTTTAATATTTTACAGTGTATTCCCTGAGACTTTTAACAACCTAGATATCAAGACATTCAAGGAAAAATGTATGCAGAATAATGACAGGCTTTGAAACTCATAACCACAGAGAGAAGGGGCAATTTTTGAAAACGCTGTTTATTTTATCCCAAGAGGAATACAGCTCTGACCCAGGGCACGTCTAGGTGCTAAGAGCATGACACATCCTCAGAGATCTATTTAACCATTTTAAACCTCACCATTCTGACATAAAGCCCTGGTTTAAACCAGGTCCTTCAAAAGAATATTAGTGAGGAACAAAATCTATATGACAGCCCATTTCCACTGTGAAAAAGTCGTCGATTTTAATGAACCTAAGTATAGGCATAACTGTCCAGGACGAAGGTCTCCTGCCACGTTCCACAGAAGCCGTAAGTGACTCCGTTTGAGAAGTGAAAAGAGCAAGCGAGACGAAAGGAAATCGTGTCTGACAAATACTTTAACTGTGTTTTGTTCACCAGCCATGCAGAGTTAGCGGCATTAGCCCAGATCAGATCAAAGGCACCATCCCTCTCTCGCGCTTTTTTTTCCTCACGCTGTCTTTTTCTTGTTCTCGCCTCAAGCTGACAGCGTTGCTTTGTTTATCCCAAAAGGGTCTTCAGTAAACTTCAGAGAGTTTTTTCCTATCCCATAAAAGGGACACACAAGTAGAAGAAAATCCAAAGGGGGATTATAAGGGTTTTTCAGGGTGTTAAGTACAGTTGTTTATTGCTTTGGTTTATACTTGAAGGTAGCTCGCTGCCCACCCTTTAAGCCTTGCTGGGATCACATGTAAATGTATGCATATGTGTTCATTAATGTAAATGTGTTCATGCTAGTATGAGCCAGTGTTCATGAGTGGTGAAGGCTATATTTACACTCCAGGTATAAATGTGTGAGTATAAGTTCAAAAACTATTTCTCGCTTGTATACATACACCGATCAGCCATAACATTATCAACATCCTTGTTTCTGTGCTCATTGTCCATTTTATCAGCTCCACTTACTACATAGGTGCTTTGTAGTTCTACAGTTACAGACTGTAGTCCACCTGTTTCTCTGATACTTTGTTAGCCCCCCCTTTACCCTGTTCTTCAGTGCTCAGGACCCCCATGGACCCTCACAGAGCAGGTATTATTTAGGTGATGGATCATTCTCAGCACTGTAGTAACGCTGACGTGGTGGTTGTGTGTTAGTGTATGTTCCAATTAAATACCCAGCCAACAGCGTCATGTGGGCAGCATCCTGTGACCACTGATGAAGGACTAGAGGATGACCAACACAAACTGTGCTGCAGCAGATGAGCTGTCGTCTCTGACTTTACATCTACAAGGTGGACTGACAAGGTAGGAGTGTCTAACAGAGTGGACAGTGAGTGGACAGAGTGTTTAAAAACTCCAGCAGTGCTGCTGTGTCTGATCCACTCATACCAGAACATCACACACTAACAAACCACCACGTCAGTGCAGTGCTGAGAATGATCCACCACCCAAATAGTACCTGCTCTGTGAGGGACCATGGGATACGTAGAGTTGATAAAATGGACAATGAACGAAAAAAAAAATAGGTAGTCATGTGTATACATATATATATATATATGAAAATCACCAAATCAGACATTTAAGGGAAGCGTGATAAATATGCAACTGATATATTGTATGTCGATAACTGTAAAAATGTTATTATTATTATTATTGGCTTGAATTTGAAATTGTTTTATAGTAACAACTATTAATTGTGCATCAGCAGTTCAGCTCATATATGTATAAGATATCAGTATCAGTTACAATAAGGGGATAATCATATTGTCTAGAAACTCATATTGGTGCATCTCTAGACATTTTCTATTCTAATTTAGGCTTGCAATGTAAACACAGCCAAAGGGATCAATAGAATAGAATTTACAACCATTTTGTCACTGTGAAATTAGACCTCTGCATTTAACCCATCCATGCAGTGAAACACCCTCATACATGCACACTAGTGAACACACACTAGGGGGCAGTGAGCACACTTGTCCGGAGCAGTGGGCAGCCCTATCCACAGCACCCGGGGAGCAATTAGGGGTTAGGTGCCTCGCTCAAGGGCACTTCAGTCATGGACTATCAGCCGAGGGGATCAAACTGGCAACCTTCCGGTCACAGGGCCAGTTCCCTAACCTCCAGCACATGACTGCCCCACGGTGATTACTCACACTTGACACATGGCAAATTGCTGCTCTGTATTCCACCTGTCCCAAGATGACTGATGCTTGAAACTATTTAATTACAGGTGCAATCTGTAAATCAAATCCGCAGAGAAATCTTACTATACGGCAATCTAACTCAGACAAAACATGAAGATGATTACTAAACAAAATGACTTCTAAATGAAATTAGTTCTCCAGTTATTACACAACAAAGTACCAGCCAAATCACCTTTATCAGAGGTGAGACAGAAAAGCCTAGATCATTTTGATTTCCTCTGTCAACACTACAATTCTGTGAACAACCACTTTTGAACTCATTCATTCAAAAAGAGCAAGTAAATCTAAATATCAAGCTAAATATCAGAAAAGTCATATTAATACTCTCCAGCCTAAGGCATGCTTTCAGAACAAATGCCATTTTCGTAGTTTCATAGGTCGCAAATGAAAGAAAAGCATGGAGTCATCCCAGGCAAAATGGAGTCTGGGGATTTTATTTAATGTCTGCAACCACAAACTTTATTATCCCCAATTTAGACTACCTTCCTCTCTGTAATGAGAACAGAATAGATGGGAAAATGGGGAATTGCCTTTTTTCAGAGCCTGAAACACCCACAGAGCTGAAATAATAGATTGTTGTAAAATATATATTATCTCTCATGGACCATTGACTTTTTTAAGCTGAAATATAAAACATTAAATTATTTTTGCCGTCTGCATTCCCTGCATTTTCTAGGACAGACAAAGCATTGTAACAAGGTGGAATGAACTAGAGCAATAACAAGCTGTCTGGCTGCTCTGCTTGTCTGGTTGTACAAGGAAAGTAAAAGATTACTAGAGACATGATTGAAACTACAGGGATCATCGTAGACTAATATGCACATATGAAATGACCAATAACCCTGTAAAATCTTAAAGAGAGCATGATATCTTTGGTTTCTCAGCAGGGCTGTACCAAGCATGAGAACTCTGTACCAATGTTCTTGACACGCTACGCTACCCAGACTGACTTTAACTTCTTGAGATGTACAGGTATGTAACACATACTGTAGGCTTACATATGACATTGTTATGATAAAATGTGAGGGTTTGTGATGGTAAATAACAGGTAACGCTTGTAAAACGCAAACTTCGTAATTCGTACGAGGTGTCAGATGCGAGCAGAGTTGGCTGTTGGTTCAAATGTTTAATAAAGGAAGAAACCAGTGGTGGAATCCAGAAACATGCTAAGGTCAAACACAGGCATGCACAGGAAAGGCACAGACCAAGGGTCAGGCTGAATTTGTAAGAGAGAGAAAAAAGCAGTCATAAACTAGGAAAATCAACGACAACAAACAGCTCGGTATCACACAGCAGGCTGAAAAAATACTTCGCACAGAATCTAAGCTTTATACAAAATTTAACAGATCACATGGCAGAGATACAGGTGAAAGAATTCCGTAATCAGGAGAAGCTGAATGTGGACAGGTGGACTGTACAGAGTCTGGAGTCAGAGGACACTGAGAGCTGGAGCTTGCAACGGAGTGAGGAGCAGAGGTCTAAGTGGAGCCGGAGAGAGGTTCTTTAGTCTAGTCTCAGTAGCTCTGTTTAGTTACATTTGTGATCAACTAAGAAGTTGTACTATTGTATAAGTTCACTGTTAACTAGCTGTAACATCCCTGCTCTGTGTCTGCCTTAGTTTCCCTTCTCTCACTGTGTCTAGTCATGTGCTTCTGTTCATGTTTTCCTGCTCCTCCCTTGCTCTGCCCTTTCGTTACGACCCACACCCGTGTTGTAGCTGTGACCCCACCCTGTAATCATTAGCCCCAGGTGTGTCTTGCCACCCCACGGCCTACTTTATCCTTGTCGTGTATTATACTTATTGTTTTGTGTATTTCCTGGATGGTTTCTTGTCTTTGCTGTTTCCTCTGTTGAGTTTTTGAGCAGGTTTCTCGAAACTCTAACCTGGACTTTAATAAAGGAAACTCACACTTGCACCCTGCCTCCATACCTCCCTGGTTACACTGGCATATGGATGGCATAGTATCACATAACATAATTCAGAAATCAACAGGTCCACTAGGCTGTTTTATGTCTTGCATGAATTGTATTATGTATAACTGCATGAATGCCAAAAGCAGCGGCCCAAAATTCCTTAAAAAGTCTGGTTGCATTGACTTACGTTAAAAGTAAAGTATGTTTTTTCTATCTCCTGTACAGTTTTCATTGTGTAGATACATTTCCAGATAAATAAATAATTTAATTGTTCATAAAATAAAATTAAACAGGGTAAATGCAGTTTATAGAATAGTAATATCAATTTATGGAAGAGCAAAAGGTGCAACAATTATAAAACTTTTGATGTAATACACATACACTATGTGATGGAGGTCAACCTTGCAAAATGGACCTCACTAAAATTTTGATTCTAGTTATAGCTCTGTTTCTGAAATATCTTAAATGATAACAGACATTAAAACAAGTCTCAGCCAAGGTCTGCTGTGTGATTTAAAGTGCCAACATGGAAGAACATCTGGTATAGCACTCTCCTATTTCAATTATTAATTTTGCAAGGCTGCCTGTGATACAGCAAGAACTCGGCCCAAGACAGAAGGACTGAAGATCACTGGTTGTGAGCTACCAACAACTCTATCATGGCTGGATCCTGTGCTATAATGAACAATGTTTTCTGCATACATCTGAAATTCCTTCAGAAATTGACACAGGTACAAACAGAGCCTATATATGCATACTTAAGACGAGGAAATCGTAATCTGCCTTAATACTGACAATGACATGTACCTACATACTTTCCACTAATACTTTGCAACAATCTGATACCACTCAATAGAAAACTATTGTTCTCATAATTGTCAGTCTGTTGCTCCTACCATTCTCATGTGTTGGCAAGGCTGAACAGGTTTTATCTAGTGTATAGCAGTGGTTCCAGATCCTGATCCTGGAATCCCTGTTCTGCACGTTTTAGCATTTCTGCTGCCATAACACATCCAGTCCCACCTACGAAGGTCTTGAGCTTATTAGTTGGTTCAGGTGTGTTAGAACAGGACTGCAGAGCAGGGCTTGCTAGTCCAGGGCTGGGAACTAGTGCTGTGTTGTATTAAGTAAAAGCTAAAAGTTATGTACAAGTTTGAGAGTCTAAAATGAAATATGATCCTGAAACAACACAAAGCTCTATCATATATTAGGTATGCACATTAGGCATGAGTGATACATTATATTTCCAGAAGTATTCACTCACCCATCCAAATAATTGAATTCAGGTGTTCTAATCACTTTCGTGGCCACAGGTGCATGAAACCAAGCACCTAGGCCTGCAGACTGCTTCTATAAACATTAGTGAAAGGATGGGTCGCTCTCAGGAGCTCAGTGAATTCCAGCATGGTACCGTGATCGGACGCCACCTGTGGAACAAGTCCAGTCGTGAAATTTCCTCACTACTAAATATTCCACAGTCAACTGTCAGTGGGATTATAACAAAGTGGAAGCAATTGGGAACGACAGCAACTCAGCCACGAAGTGGTCAGCCATGTAAAATGACAGAGTGGGGTCAGCGGATGCTGAGGCGCATAGTGCGCAGAGGTCGCCAACTTTCTGCAGAGTCAATCACTACAGACCTCCAAACACCATGGGGCCTTCAGCTTAACTCAAGAACAGCATAGAGAGCTTCACAAAATGGGTTTCCATGACCGAGCAGCTGCACCAAAGCCTTACATCACCAAGTGCAATGCAAAGCATCAAATTCAGTGGTGTAAAGCACCACCACTGGACTCTAGAAAAGTGGAGACGTGTTCTCTGGAGTGACAAATCACTCTTCTCCATCTGGCAATCTGATGGATTACTCTGGGTTTGGCAGTTGCCAGGAGAACTATACTTGTCTGACTACATTGTGCCCAGTGTAAAGTTTGGTGGAGGGGGGATTATGGTGTGGGCTTGTTTTTTAGGAGTTGGGCTCGGCCCCTTAGTTCCAGTGAAAGGAACTCTTAATGCTTCAGCAAACAAAGATTCCTGTTCCTGGAATCCCTGTTCTGCACGTTTTAGCATTTCTGCTGCCATAACACATTCAGTCCCACCTACGAAGGTCTTGAGCTTATTAGTTGGTTCAGGTGTGTTAGAACAGGACTGCAGAGCAGGGCTTGCTAGTCCAGGGCTGGGAACTAGTGCTGTGTTGTATTAAGTAAAAGCTAAAAGTTATGTACAAGTTTGTGAGTCTAAAATGAAATATGATCCAACACAAAGCTCTATCATATATTAGGTATGCACATTAGGCATGAGTGATACATTATATTTCCAGAAGTATTCACTCACCCATCCAAATAATTGAATTCAGGTGTTCTAATCACTTTCGTGGCCACAGGTGCATGAAACCAAGCACCTAGGCCTGCAGACTGCTTCTATAAACATTAGTGAAAGGATGGGTCGCTCTCAGGAGCTCAGTGAATTCCAGCATGGTACCGTGATCGGACGCCACCTGTGGAACAAGTCCAGTCGTGAAATTTCCTCACTACTAAATATTCCACAGTCAACTGTCAGTGGGATTATAACAAAGTGGAAGCAATTGGGAACGACAGCAACTCAGCCACGAAGTGGTCAGCCATGTAAAATGACAGAGTGGGGTCAGCGGATGCTGAGGCGCATAGTGCGCAGAGGTCGCCAACTTTCTGCAGAGTCAATCACTACAGACCTCCAAACACCATGGGGCCTTCAGCTTAACTCAAGAACAGCATAGAGAGCTTCACAAAATGGGTTTCCATGACCGAGCAGCTGCACCAAAGCCTTACATCACCAAGTGCAATGCAAAGCATCAAATTCAGTGGTGTAAAGCACCACCACTGGACTCTAGAAAAGTGGAGACGTGTTCTCTGGAGTGACAAATCACTCTTCTCCATCTGGCAATCTGATGGATTACTCTGGGTTTGGCAGTTGCCAGGAGAACTATACTTGTCTGACTACATTGTGCCCAGTGTAAAGTTTGGTGGAGGGGGGATTATGGTGTGGGCTTGTTTTTTAGGAGTTGGGCTCGGCCCCTTAGTTCCAGTGAAAGGAACTCTTAATGCTTCAGCAAACAAAGATTTTGGACAATTTCATGCTCCCAACTTTGTGGGAACAGTTTGGGGACGGCCCCTTCCTGTTCGAACATGACTGTGCACCAGTGCACAAAGCAGGTCCATAAAGGCATGGATGAGCGAGTTTGGTGTGGAAAAACTTGACTTGCCATTCTACATTAAACACAGACATGTGAAGTGTGTAAAATACATATTAACATATATTTTATGTTGTAGCAATTTTATAGTGCCTTTTTGAGTACACTGTTTTCCATTTCTCACAACTGACTGAATAATACTCATCAGCCACCATCCATACTTGCATTCAGTGATGTATCGATGACTTCCAGAAAGCCTAGAGTGACATTTTCTCTCTCAAAACTGGTCTCACCCGTTGTAAATCAAAATGTGACTGGTTGATTCCACTGTCACTTCCACATTATGTTAGTTGTTAAGATGACACAACAGGACTTCAGTTCAGTTCAGCTTCAGGCAGGGTTCAGGCTTGCCTGTCATATGATGTTCAGGCATCCAAGCAGAGTGCTTGATTAGGTCTTGATGAGAGGCCTAAGGGGGTCTGGTGGTGGCCGGCTGGCTGACGGACACACTCTGTCTCTCATTAGAATGGGAATGTGTGTGTGTGTGTTGATGCTGATGCAGAGTGAGGGGCTTTGTTAAGAACTGCTCATTAACTTCACTGGACTTCCACTAGAGGAGATGTTTCATAACTGTCAGCATTTATTGTCTCATCTTATTATATCTATTGGCTAAATGAAAGAGTAGCCAATGTTTCATGCCCTCCAACAGAGCCTGGCTTAAAGCCTTCTTTTCATGCCAGAAAAACACAAATGACTGCAACGCTGGTGCAGTCCAGTATTGTTGTAGCATAATAAACTGCATGCAATGATCTATGAGGGAGGATTAGTGCAAGGAGAAGCAAGTTTCTGTAACAATTGACAGTGTGATAAGAATATGGGAAGAATCCTGGCTCAGCTCAACTCATGACTCCTTTCTTGCCAAAATCCTGTCATTGTTGAGACCTTCAAGGACTTTGCTTGTTTTAACTGTTAATGGCATCTTTTAAACTTGGGATCATGCCCACAACTTGAAGCATGCACAGTGTCAAACTATGACGAGGTCAGTCACACTGCAATTCAGATTCATGGACAGGTCAATTGGTACCCTAAAATAAACCTTTTTTTTGTATATTCGTGTTTCTATTCACAGGCCATCAGGCTGGTGAATATCTCACTTACTACCTCTTCCCCCCTCCCACCTTGAACTGGTATAACCTTGCACTCAACAACTGCACCTTACCTACACTGAACTGCTGCTACCTGTTACCTGCACAGAACACTACTGTTTACTGTTTACATCTGTTACCTGATGCACTTTATGAACAGCTGCTCTACATATTTGCACATTTGCACATCTAACTTGAATTTTATTTCAACTTTCATACTGTACATTTTTACTTTTAGTTTTTACTACTGCTTTTAGAGTTATTCTCATATTTTCTTTTTTTATTCTCTTAAGATTATATTTGGTGAATGGAGGAACAGCAAAGTAAGAATTTCATTGTACAGTGTAACTGTTCTGCTGTGCATATGACAATAAAACTCCTTCTAATTTATTCTCCAATAAAAGCACCCCTTGACCACAGATAAAGATCACCAACATCCATCCATCCATCCATCCATTTTCTAAGCCACTTCTCCGTCAGGGTAGATCACCAACATGACTTCTTCTATTCTATTTCTTTTCATTAACTATGCACTTTAATTGAGTGTTTTATTGAGTGATTTTTTTTATTTATTCTGCATATATATGGCATCATAATACACCATAGCATTGTTATTATTTTAACAATAAGTTTAAACTAAACAGTCATATACAAACATTTGAAAACTGATGGGTAGGTCACATGTTTTGTTGATTTTCTAAGTTAACACATCCTCTACATATAACAAACATAGATATTTTAATTCAAAATGGCTGTTTATGGCTGAGATTAGCATAATGGAGAAAAAATAAAACGCAAAATATACTTTTTGATACTTTTTTATAAAATAAACTTGGACATTTGTCCTGAATTCCTTCAGAAACACTGGCATCTGAATAGCTATAAAAAATGAAAAACTATATTTAGCAGCTTAGCTTACAATGAAATATAATAGAAATCTAACATTTTATTGAGGTTAAATTATTCAAATAAAATTAAATTTTTATTCAAAATCCACATTTCACCCCATTAAGCACCTGTGCCACAATTATTGGCACCCCTGTGTTTACAATTACTGTGCACCCTCACTCTGCTCAGATAATCTTATAATGCTGTCTGAGATGAGCGAACACATAAAAGGGGTCTGAGAACTACTAAATCTCTCCAGATCCTTTAGAGACCCTTGAGGTTTGGTCGGGGAGGGAAAATGGCCTCTGCTGAAGCTTGACTCTGTGAAACATTTCTGTATGGATTTGAGGGTATACTTGGGTCACAACCTACTTTTAGCCTAGTGGCAGAGGCAGCAAGATTTTCATCTAAAATCTCCAGGTATTTGCTGAGATCCCATCATGCCATGTATCCAAACAGGATTCCCAGGGCCTTTGAATCCTTTACAGATTAGGTTCGCTTCTGCATGACCTTGTCTCTTTTTACACTAAATGCACCTCTGGCATTTGCTATAAAAAACTTTCAGTGATGTCGAAATACTTTAGCTTGCTGGTAATGTATAATGAAAATGTAAAATATGGGGACATGTGTCAAATAGATGTTGTTTATAAAAAGGAGTGCCCATAATTGTGACATGCTGTTTCAAGCTGGTAAATATCAATTCTATTTTTCCATATCTTTTTATTTGTATCATTACCAATGGTCTATATGGTGTGTATGTGAATGGTCTATATGGTGTGTATGTGAATGGTCTATATGGTGTGTATGTGAATGGTCTATATGGTGTGTATGTGAATGGTCTATATGGTGTGTATGTGAATGGTCTATATGGTGTATATGTGAATGGTCTATATGGTGTATATGTGAATGGTCTATATGGTGTGTATGTGAATGGTCTATATGGTGTATATGTGAATGGTCTATATGGTGTGTATGTGAATGGTCTATATGGTGTATATGTGAATGGTCTATATGGTGTATATGTGAATGGTCTATATGGTGTGTATGTGAATGGTCTATATGGTGTGTATGTGAATGGTCTATATGGTGTATATGTGAATGGTCTATATGGTGTATATGTGAATGGTCTATATGGTGTGTATGTGAATGGTCTATATGGTGTGTATGTGAATGGTCTATATGGTGTATATGTGAATGGTCTATATGGTGTGTATGTGAATGGTCTATATGGTGTATATGTGAATGGTCTATATGGTGTGTATGTGAATGGTCTATATGGTGTGTATGTGAATGGTCTATATGGTGTATATGTGAATGGTCTATATGGTGTATATGTGAATGGTCTGTATGGTGTTTATGTGAATGGTCTATATGGTGTATATGTGAATGGTCTATATGGTGTATATGTGAATGGTCTGTATGGTGTATATGTGAATGGTCTATATGGTGTGTATGTGAATGGTCTATATGGTGTGTATGTGAATGGTCTCTATGGTGTGTATATGAATGGTCTATATGGTGTATATGTGAATGGTCTATATGGTGTGTATGTGAATGGTCTCTATGGTGTGTATATGAATGGTCTCTATGGTGTGTATGTGAATGGTCTATATGGTGTATATGTGAACGGTCTATATGGTGTGTATGTGAATGGTCTATATGGTGTATATGTGAATGGTCTCTATGGTGTGTATATGAATGGTCTATATGGTGTGTATGTGAATGGTCTATATGGTGTGTATATGAAATATTGTTAAGAAAAAAACAGGAGTGTAGCAATAAAGTAGTGATGTGGCTGCAACCACACTGCATTACTGAGCTAGTGTCATCAGTTGTAGTTCTGGTGAAGACACTGATTCAGTCATAATGCTCTCCAATGGTGAGTACCACTGTCATCATCATTAGCTTTATTGTGTCTGATGGCCCTAGCGTTTAGCCTTGTCACCACTGACATTAGTGCATTAGCAGCTGGTAAAATTAGCTTGTAATGAGGCTTGTGTATAAACATCAATCCCGTCAGTGGGGAAATGTCACTGGCATATCCTCAGGGTGCTGGGCTAGCTTCGTTCAGTCAGACCTAGATTCCCTCCCTTAATTGGTTGCATTAGTGAATGTATCTGTCCGGCCCACTCCAGCTGGATCGCAGGGCTTCGAGGAAAGTGAAGTTTGACTGGTGATAAGCTGCTCTGACAGGTTTGAAGATGTCTGATACTATGTGATGAGCTATGCTCATTTCAATTATAGATTAAGACTGAGGTATACACCCATCAGGCCTAACATAATGACCACCTCCTTGTTTCTATGTTCATTGTCCATTTTATCAGCTCCACTTACTGTACAGCTGCACTTTGTAGTTCTACAGTTACAGACTGTAGTCCATCTGTTTCTCTAATACTTTGTTAGTCTCCTTTTACCCTGTTCTTCAGTGGTCAGGACCCCCATGGACCCTCACAGAGCAGGTATTATTTAGGTAATGGATCATTTTCAGCACTTAGTGTAGATGTTACCATGAAAATGTGCATCACGTGAGTCTCGTCAGAGTGAGATTCGCAGTAGTTAGATACCCGAGTTTTCAGCGGGAGCACTTGTGTTTTTAACTACTTGACAAATTATGTCAGACTCAGGAAAATGTACGTCACATGTCCTTATTAAAGAAAGCCGAGAGGAAGACGTTGTGTTCTGAGACACATAAGCTAGACATCCGTCCCACCACCGTCTTTTAAAGCTCAAAGCATAAACTTCATCTCCTCTGCAGACCAGTTTCTGCTCCCACCACACTGAACATTTCAAACTTTTGATATGACGTAAACACATGCGCACAATGTACCTAAATTTTCAATTCAATTCAACTTTATTGTCATTATACAACACAGGGTAGTACAGTATAACAAAACAGTATCAGGCTACTTGTATAATAAAAGTGATAGTAATAGTAATTTTGCAAAACAGTAATAAAATGCAAAGACAAAAGACAGTAAAATCTGATTACAATGGTGAATTTAATCAGATACAGGCGTTTACACGGCTATTATTGCTGAATTCCGAATGGCCTCAATCTGACTAGTCTATTCCGACTGAGTATACTGTGTATACATGGATGTATTCCACTCTGATTGAGCTCAGATCGGATTAGATCAGAAGTCGGATTATTAACAGATTATCAGGCTGCATGTAAACGTGGCTACTGATGGTCCAGATTGAGACTTCTCCACGGAGTTGGGACATTCTGAAGTAGGTTTGAAAGGAGGTCATATCCAGGTCACCCCTCACCCCAAGATCCTCTTTTGACAGTTGTATGGGTTTATGTACCAAAATAAAATTCATTTTTACATCACCACTTTCAAAACTCTTTTTCAAAACAGGCTGCACAGCCAGTTATTTATATGTATGTGGGCAAGTGAACAGACAGTATATTTTCAAAACAATGATAATGATGTTAATATATGACATCAAACTTTTCCAGAAGGGCCAGACGAGTACTGACTGTAAGAAATCGAATTTTACAGCAGGAATGGTGACAAGTTTCATTCATGCTTCTCTGCGCAGTACAATACATAGCTCTCCGGCACAGCATGCTGCACTCAGAATAGATAAAACTGTCAAGTCTATCTTTCTGAAAAGAAAAAGAAGGTTGTGAAGTGACTAAAATCTCACTTATATACAAACTGCTTTTATGTTATTTAATATGAATTAGCTACTCCTATACAATGTATAGGCTGCAAAGTAAAACATCTGTGATTCATCTCAGTTCACAGAAACTTCAATGTATCAAGAAAGATGACAAACTACTACTGCTTATTTGAAAAAAAAAAAGAAAAAACTGCCTCAGGAAGGAGGAACAGTCATGCAAATGATGAAAAGGACTGAAAGACATGAACAGGGGATTTACCAAAAAAAAGTGAACTGTAAAAATTGGAAACATAATTTAATTAAAACTTTAACTGAAAGAAATACACCGTATATAGGTGCACTTTGCCAGTTTACAATTACTGACTGTAGCCCATCTGCTGCCACACAATTTACCAGCCCCCCACTACACCATCCATCATTGGATAGGACTCACCATAGGACCCCTACTGACCACATATTATTTGAGTGGTGGGCCATTCTCAGCACAGCAGTAACACCAACATGGCAGTTTGTAAAGAGCTGGTTTCATGCTATGTAGACTTATTGGCCTCTTTATTAGAAACCCCTAGCTAGTTAGTCCACATTGTAGGTGTTAGTCAGAAACCATTTCTTTTCCCATGCACAATCTGTGCTTGCCACCCACAAGCTATAGAGAATCATTTTCTGACCACAGGAGCAACGTTGGATGGATATTTTTGGGTGGTGGACTATTCTGAACCTAGTGGTGACACCGACGTTTACAAAAACTCAGCCTCATGTATTTCCACTCCATTTGATGATATCAAATATAGCACAACATAACAAATTCATGCTATGTCTGGATTAATGTTCCTAGAGGTTCAGGCGGAGATGGTGTGGTAGGACAGCGACTTGAGCCATCATTACACGGGCCACTACCCACTCCAGCAGCCTCTAAACTGTTACAGGAAAGTACTGTTGACAGAGGGCTGTCAAAGCTGCTCTACTGAGAGCTAATAAAGCTTCAAATCTGTCCACGCATGGCGAGCAAGACTCTTGTCATACAATGCAAGCATGCAGGAATTTGCGCATAACAATAGTTAATGTGAACACCAATTCATTTGCTTTTCCTTTAACTGATTTTTCAGAAGTTCGCTTCCAATTTGTGAAATTGGATTGCAATGCACAGAATAATCCACCAACCAAATAAAATCTGGGTAGTGGTGGTCCAAAGGTGGTCTTTTCCACTGATGGACAGGGGTTGACACACTGTGCATGGACCACAGTCTGTAACTGGAAACCTACAAAGTGCACTGACACAGTAAATATACCTGATAAAAAAGGGGTGTGTGCAGGTACAAGGTAGCTCATAAAGTGGCCACTTATGTAGAATCAGATGCGCTGTAAATTAATGTGGCTTTAATGATATATTTTTTCTATTATTTTACAGCATTTCGAGAAGGGCTGATGCAACTCTTTTGGCAAAAGGCTACTGAACACTTGATTGATGTTTACATGACTTTGCCTACTCTGTGTATTCATGTGGTCAGGGATGAATATGACTGACAGCTACTTTTAATCAGGCCTAAGCATGGTCAGTGTTTCACTATTAAAAATGACTTGCTCTGACCAACATCATTAAAGATGCATGTGTTGGTCCTAAGCCTTCGTGCAGGGGGTCATAGATCCAGTAGTGAGTATTCCACAAAACCACCTGGCGTGAGGCCCAGTTATCAGTCATGGGGATGGCATAACAGAAGGGGATCTGTGGGGTCGTAAAACAACTATTATATAAGATAAACTATGCTGACATTAACCCTTAGGAGTTTCAGATACATACATATTTTACTTTTCCCCAGTGTCATTTTTCCCCACTGAGAAGAAAAGATCATTTTCTGGGAGTTGATTTTGTATGCTAATGACCAATGAGAGCCATTGGTCGGAGTGGCTGGACACTGTGGTGGTAGAGAGCACAAAAGTGGCTGAAGCAGAACTGAACCTGAAGACTACATGTTGCTATCACACAATGCTACCAAGCTGGGAAGCTGAGGACCAGATAAAATAAAAGTATATGTGTTCGTCACACATTATTACACAGTAATATTAAAGGCAAACATCTTTTTATTTGGTTTATAAGCCTTTGCTATAGCCTCTGTTAACTCACCACTTAAATGGGATTGTTTGCAATGTCATGTTCACTAAGCTAACGTGTATACATATGTTATATTTAGTTTCAGATTACATAGCTCTAGCTTAAACCATAGTTCTTACAGCAAAGTCTGTTCACTCAGCGACCATCTCGGCAATGCTGCCGAGCAGTTATTCCTAATTATGGAAGACTGGCACTGGTAAAATTTGACAAAAACCTCATTACTAGTTTGTAGCATTTGGCTCTACATACAAAAATGTGTTTGGCTCAGCTCATTTTGGCTACTGTGCTCATGCAAATCTCAAAAACAAGGGATGGGCCATTTTCCACTAAGTTCTGCGGGACTTTCTTTGCAAACAGACGTCATGTTCAGCATTACGAGTCTTCCCAGTCATTTCCAACTACTGGCCTGTCTCCTCCTTTATAACATCTCTGCTTAAACAGAGATACAATTCAAGTAACATATTCTTTATTTTGGATTTACTTTGGAACAGATTTACAGTGAATCGCTAATTAAAGACGTAAACTTAATGCATGTCTCTAAATATTATTACTATGCCAGGGTGGTCAGCGTACCCTAGCAAGGACAGTATATAGATCAGTTAGCCCACAGAGAGCCTGTTAACATCAGTCCACTGAATCAGCCATTAACAGAAATATAGTCTTAACAATACATGACCTTACATCAGTGTCCTGTAAAGGTATCATCAGAGAGGTCAGTGTGTGAAGTAAGCCACACAGCTAATATAGCTGAGACAATGAACATGTAAAGGATGGACGATGTTACATTGAGCAGCAATTTCTAATATTCTAAGCCTTAATAATTACATACTTTGTGTAAAGGGTATGTCACATTGGCATTTTCTTGGATGGTAGATACAACTAAATGACATATAAAATGTATGTCAACTGGCAAATAAAGTGCAGTTTTGTATGCTTTGTATTCTCTACATATCTCTCACTTCATCCTCGTTAAAAAAGTGGAGTGTCCATATTGATCTGTTATTGAGGTTTCTTCCACCAACCCTGACTACTCAATCATCTTCCTCCAGTCCTGCTTATCTGATTACATGTTTTCCATATAGTTAGGTGATGCATGGTGATAGTATGCAGGCTTGTGTAACTCCCTTGCCAATGTGGAACCAGTCTAATTGCCCATTTTCTGTCATGACTCTTGCTTGTTGACCTGTGTAGAGATTCCTCATTAGAACAATGAGATGCTCTGATATCCCTGTTTCTGAGGACACTGCATAATTTTACATGGATGACTTAGTTGAAAGCTTTGTTGTAGTCAATGAAACAAATGTTGACTTGGCTTTTTCAATAAACCAGCCTATATAAACTATGAGTGCAACAACCGCAGAAAATCAGATTTTGTCAGTAATCCAATCAACACGTTTACATGCACTGGAGTAAATGGATAATGGGAAACTCCGGGTTTACATGAGTCAAACAGTAATTAGATTTCTGCTTTGCAACCAGCCAATAAACTCGCAGAAGAAGACGTGACATAAATGTAATGTAAAACTTGAACTTCACGTTGTGGCTTACCTGAAAATATGAACATAAATGATCTAGATGATGAAGAATATTTAAATCCTTTATTTGTTTGGTGTTTGGTTTCAGCTCTGCTCCGAAGTGTTTTGCTGCTATCTTTATTGGAATTCTAGATCGGAGTATCGTGTTTACATGACCATTTGAAAAATTGGATAACTACAGAAATCTGATTACAATCAGTGCATGTAAACGCACCTAATTACACCTCCTGTTCCTCTGCCTTTCCTGAAACCTGCTTGCACATCTGGCAATTCTCCTTTCACATAAGGCTCTAGTCTGTGTTGACTGATCTAAATCATAATTATTAAAGATGTTGCATTGCGTACATTAAATATGTAATTATGTGCTTAAATTTGAACTGTACAGCAAAATGACTGTAATAACTCTGTATGTACATTTTCCAGACTCATCGTAGAGTTCATAAAGCAAATAATCTGGAGACTTACCTTTTACTTCTGTTTATTAATCTTGTTCACAATTTCTCTGTAAGTCATTTAATCATTTTGACCAGTCCTCTGTTTCCATGCTCTACATTGTTAAAAATAAGCCTCTTGTCTTTTAGATAACACCTGTTTAGGTTACCAACTAATGTCTCGGTAATGATGCAAAGGGATACAAATATTCGGGTGTCTGTTTGACCGAGTAAAACACATTGCAGATAAGAAGTGAATGGACAAGCTATTGATGCCTCTGCAACCATTAAACAAATAAAGGGGCTGTTTGGATACATCAGGCTTATCTGAAAGTGCTGTAATCGAAATGGATTGTGTGCAGCCCAAGAGCTTACTCTCCCAAGTGCGATGATAGCAACAGTGGACTGCACACATGAACCATGTTTTTTCAGCAAGAGCAAGAGCAGACAGTGACAACTTTGGCTGTACAAGTGAGGAAAGTCTAAAGTGATGGATTTGAACAGGCCTTTTTATCTAAGCACCACTTTAGGCCAACTTCCAAAGAACTCACATTGCCCAAAGACATTCTGTAACACCACTTGCCTCCTCCTTCAGAGATATGGGGTCTAGATGGTGGGTCTTTTTTGTTTGCATGTAATTTCCTGTGTACCATGTCATTTCCTATGTTCTAGAAAGGAGGTGATTACCACTCTGTCTTTGTCAGTCACTAAAGTAAAACTCAACTGGACCCCCACAAAGAGAGGGAGCAGCAAGGCTGCCATCTAGTGCCTTACACACCGATGGAGTGTGTATATAAGGGAGAGAGAGAGAGAGAGAGAGAGAGAGAGAGAGAGACTATATCTGATTAGTGAAACCCTAGAGCTATTAAATGAGGATATTACAGACAAATGCTTCACCATAAACATAGTTAGAACACGTCATGTTTAAACATAACATTAACCATTTGAGATATCAACAAATTTCACCTTGAGCTAGAGAAAGTGATCTTTCCCACAATGTGCCATATGTGTGGACTGTGAGTCGTATTTCCCTGTGAAACTCTAGGTGAGATTTACACTTCGTCTACAGAATCGTCTATATTGAAGCCTATGTATTCAGACTGAAGTGTTTGTCATTTTTCCTACATGGTTTTGTCTTACTTTTGTCCCTTGGTAGCCAGAGGATTAAATCCACCATCCAGCAGATCCAATCAAAGCAGGAAGAGGCCCTCTCACACAGCATATCAAAATGCTATTGCTTTTACCACTTCTGAAAGACTTCAAAATATAAAAAAAAACTGATTTTTTTCAAGATGGGTGCTGCTCAAGGGCAGCAATAAGGTGGTTAGAGGCACTTCTGAAACATCTAGAGTGTGATGTGGATCTATACAGTTAGGCAGCGTATACACATCACTAGAACGAGCAGAAACAGAAATCTGTCTACTGACAGAGCTGAGATGAATGCTCACACAACTGTGTAAATATAGGGAGCAGAGCATTAAAATGAGTTCTATAAGATTATAAAGTTTAATTCAGATCATTCATTTAATTTCATCCGTTCTACACGGTCATCTAGGGCTACATTCACATTACCTGGTTGAAGTGGCACAAGTCTGATTTTTAGCCCTAATGTGACTCAGATCTGATGTTTTCAGGACATGCAAATCTGATCTTTTCAAATCCAACCATCCAAGTCACTTTCATATGGTCCTAGATCAGATATGTAACCGAATTCAGATCGGAATTCATGTGCTTTATTTCCACTGCGCGTGCGCCATCATTCAGCGTTACCACGGCAGAAAAGAAACACATCTCACCTTTTCCACATATTTCTCGCTCTAATAATGAAGCTGAGAGCTGATCAGAGTTAATTATCTTCACAGCAAAGCTCGTTCTGACCATTTGCTGATGATGCACGTGACGCACACAATTCATTCATGACATTACTGAGCAGGATGTGCGCATGTGGGTCATTTCGCAACGCCCATTCGTTCACATTAATGACAGATTTGAATCACTTACCTAAATAAGTGGCCGTTAGTAGTTGGCCGTGATCTTCGTCAGCTAGCTCATCATGTAGCACCAGCTAAGAAAAATGGTCTGAGATAGTAGCACTACCCAAGATCATCAAAGCTAAAATAAAGTAGACTCTGTATCAGCTGATGATGGCTAGCTAATCAGTTATGACAATGTCCACCTGTCTGTGTAATTCAGGTGTTCTAGGCATGCATGTCCATGTGTTTTTGGTAGAGAAAATGCTGAATTTCAAAACAGCCAGCTTGAGCTAACTTCCATCAGCAACAATAACTCCAACCTTTCAATGTCACTGCCCATAAATGAGCTACATGACCAAAGGCTCTGGGTTACAGAAGCTGATTTGTGGAATCCACTCTTCAAGCCTAGCGCACACTATCAAGGGCATATACGACAGGGCACCTTGCTTGGGCAAGTCTGATCATTTCCTGTCAAAAACCTTTTTCATTACAACAGCAGACCAGCTCAAACTGGTGCATAACCTTTACCTTGAACATCACGATTCATTTGATAAAGATCAGAGTGGACGTTATTCAATTTTGGCCAAATAAGCAGCACATGGACTCCAAATCTCCTTTATAGATAAAGACATGGATACACGTGTGCCACTTTACCACAAGCTATCTAACCGTTCAGCTACTGGATCAGCAGCCCCATCTGTACACTAACACACACACCTGGGCAAAAGCAGCAGATGAAACTGAAACATATAACCAACAATTGTATATTTAACCCTTAGATGTCACAGTTATTGATAAATAAAGCATGACGTAAACCAATGATATTTTTCACTCACAGCTCAATGAAACGTGCTACTGAAATTAGAGAAAGTGAAGATTCTAAACTTTCACTCTGAGTTGAATCTTACATTTTCATTACGATTTTGCCTGGTAGAAAAGTTATTGTATGTTTTTAATTATTGCCAAGATTTAAAAATGTCAAATGAAATTTTCAAAGTAAAACTGTATTATTTTATTGTGGAATCAACAAATTTTTAGACAAAAAAATTTTACATTTCAATGTGGTGTTTTTTTATTTTAGTTTAGTTTTATCTTTATTTAAATTGAAATAAATGAACAGTTCGGGTAAAGGCAGAAGTATCTTTTCATATTTCGTAAATTTGTACAACTGTACAATTTGAAAATGCCACTTTAAAATAAGACTACCCTCGTAAAGTATTAATGAATGGTTTAAAATGAGTTTGTTAATGGTTATTAATTAGGTCATAAAGACCTTAAAATCATCAATAAGCAGTTACAACACACGAATAAAAAGGGTAACTGTGAACTGTTGTTTGCCTAACAGTGAAGTCACATTCATTTATACTTTTAAAACTGAAACAAGTAAACAAGATTTTGATGTTGACTGATCTTACTTTGTATTCTTCATCAGTCAGCAATAAACTCATCTTCATCACATAAAACAGTTAACGCTTCCTTTTTATTAATGTGTTATTACTGCTTATTAATGGTTTTAAAGTTTTTATGACTTAACTAAAAACCATGAGCAAACGAATGCGTTTTATATGGGTAGTCTTACTTTAAAGTGGTACCAATTTAAAAATACAGGTGAGCACAAACACATCATACTACCTTGCTATTGTATTGTTATTGATTGTCAGTACAGTACAGTAAATTACTACAAAAGTAATGCAACTAGTAGTTTTAGAGTGAAATATTTTACAGTTCTTGTTTGGTGAAAAGGAAGTACGTCCACATTTTTACATGTTTTGACATCAAAACAATCAGAAAAAAGTAAAGGCTTGAACCTTTTGATGCAAAATATAAATTAAACATAATTGTACCTAATCACTATGAAATGAAATATGTAACTGCATAACTATATTTTAATACCATAGCAAAACAAAAGTAACAGTTTATGACGTCTAAGGTTAAGTCTGGGAAGCGATGAATGCCCTGAGGATTGCTCACATATGGTAGGACATAAATGCTTCCATGTGCTTACTACTACTGTTGATAGAGCTTATGTAAATGCAGCTCATGTTGATGGAGCTCATGCTGATGGAGCTCATGCCGATGGAGCTCGTGTTGATAGAGCTCATGTAAATAAATAAAAGTAAACGTCTATCTTTTTGTGAGGCAGTAAGGGGTTTGTGTGTGAATACTATCCCTGACAAGGAGCCTATTCATGTGTTTGCATATGGATCATCTGTAATATCATGTGAGTGAGATGTAGCAGGTGTGACAAGAAATACTTACAGTAACATGTTCCTCTGAGAGGGTTGCCAAGGTAACGGTTCATGGAGTCACATCTATAGGTTGGGAAAGAGAATAACAAGTAGAAAAATTTAGTTTTCAGTTTATCTAAATGCACTGCAGTCTATGGCAGGGCTATATTGGTATATTACATAGTGAATATATTATATACAGACTGAGAAACCTTCTTAATTAAAATTAGATGTAAATGTTATATGTTATGTACATGTTTTACAAAACAGTTGCAACATCAAATTTAATTTCGGATGCTTCAGAGCATTAATTAGTATTCGACTGATGTCACACTTGTCGCCGCCACCACATTGTTGACATACAATCGCCCAACAGTAGCACTCGAAGAGCTGCTGTTTGTACACCATTACGTAATAAAGCAACCTGACAGATAAAATGTAGTGATGGTGAGCTGCGTGGTTCATGTTTGAAGTAACAACAGTAAGAGCAACACAACGGTGTAAGCTTCTATAGCATCCCAGTTGTCCGAAGTCTTGAGGGGAAAGAGGCTGAGTGGCTGAACCAGAGAAGGAGAAATAGCGAGAATAAATTTATAAATCCATTTGAGTGAGTTAAAAAGAACAGAAAGGTCCAGAACTAATAATTACAAATAGTTCAGTCCATGTATGAGGTAAAAATGAAGAGGTAATGTTACAGACAGAGATAGACTGGAAGCTGCTAAATTCCATTGATAGTTTGGAATCAATGAGCCTCATTCACCAACCGTTCTTAAGAAGAAATGTCTTCTTAAAACCCACTTACGCTGTTTTCACAAAGATTCCGACATTCACCAATGTTTACTTACTTGGAATTTGTTCTTAGGTAAGAACAGAATCTACACATACTAAAGACCCCAAAAGTGCGAAGAATTCTGTGGTTTAAATCTGACAGACTTCTTCTTAGGACCTTTCTTAAGAACACATTTAAGAAAACTGGTGGTACTGGTGAATGCCCAATGTTTTCAATAGTATAAAATCAATTTGTTGCAGATATTTTATTCATGTATTAAATGGTTCTACTATGTTAGTCTTGTGCAAACTCAAGGTTTCAAATATTTAGTAGGATGATAGAAAGATGCAAATTAAAGCTGTAAATAAAAAAAATGCAAAAGTTTTTAAAATGACTGAGAAAGCTGTTTACCTATAAGAATGAAGTTATAGTACAATTATTATCCAGAATTCGTCAAAGTTCAAAAGTAGAGATCAAATATGATGGCAGACAATTAACAGAAACAAAAAATTTCACTGTATTATTTATAATTTAATAATACCTTTTTCATAGAAAAGATACAAGAATAGTCTTATATTTTAAAATAATAATTAAATCTACATATTATAGGTTATCACTGTATATAAAATATCAAAAAATGTTAATATGGCAATGGATTCAACACTTGAACAGTAGTGTAGACAGATAATGTCTATAGACAGATACTAATCCACAGTCAGATTTGTGGATGTACGGATGGATGGATGTAATGTACGTTATTAATTAAAAGAAAATGTTAATTACCATCTCTGATATCTGATATAAACTGATATCATGTCTCAGTAAGCATTATATCACCTGCTAATATGTTACGCTCCCTTCTTAAAAATCTGACACTCTGAAATTGAGTTATATTTGTCTTCGCTCTGTGACCTCTGCGCTGTGTTAACAGTTATCAAATATTCTAAAATATATTCTGCATGACTGTACCTGACACATAGCTTTGTACATCTTGGACACAATCAATCACTTTTCCAAACGAAAACACTAAAGCTTCCCCATCAAATGAATTAGGTCAAAATGTTCCACTATGAACGACAGCTCGATAGAGGTGTTGACATTTTGAGTGCATGTGTACAGCCTGTTCCTAAATATTCCTGAAAAAGGGGTTTTATAGTTGAGCACTACAGATGCCGAAGGTAGCATCACCTCTGTGGGTGTGTATGAAGCGATTGCAGTGGACATGTTCATCTGGCGATCTCGTATTTAGAGCCTGAGGAGGGTGATGTGTCTGTTCTGGAGCTTTTTAGTCCTATTCATTCTGACAGAGCTAACACAAAACACCTTCAGCTAAAAAGCAGGAGCACAAAATGCTCACCAAACTTGAGCCAGTATGCAAATGCTGGACAACATGCAGAATGACAAGCACTATTTGGACATTGTTTTAACACTTAGAAGTTATTTTCAATGACAACAAAAGCAGGTAGAAGAAGACATATTTTATTAAAATTTGAATGTGATTAAAAGTTTTCGTGTATAGAGGCTTGTTTTGCAAAAGGTCTACGTTTGCTGTGTTAATGCGGACTGTCAATGTAGAATGTAAATCAAATGTGAATGTAATTGATTATAATTACATATGAGTCCCACAGTGGGGAAATTTCACCTCTGCATTTAACCCATCCATGCAGTGAAACACCACATACACACTAGTGAAGACACACACACTAGGGGGCAGTGAGGACACTTGCCCGGAGCGGTGGACAGCCCTATCCGCAGTGCCCAGGGAGCAGTTGGGGGTTAGGTACCTTGCTCAAGGGCACCTCAGTCAGGTACTGTTGGCTGAGGGGATCAAACCAGCGACCTTTCAGTTGCAAAGCTGGTTCCCTAACCTCCAGCCCACAACGGAATTATAAAGTAAGTTTTGAATAGTATAAGAATGGTAATAACTCATTTTTTCTAAACAATAAATGGCCAATAATATACAGAAATCACATACTCAAAATAGATAAAAGTATTGGAACACCTCTTTTTTCACTGAATTCAGGTGTTTCATTCAGTCCCATTGCCACAGGGGTATAAGATCAAGCAGCTAGCCATGCAGTCTACCTACAAACATTTGTGAAGGAATGGGTTGTTCTAAAGAGCTCATTGAAATGCTTTTCTAGATGAATGGACAAAACTTCCCACAGACACACTCCTGTAGAAATCTTCTCAGAAGAGTGGAAGCTATTATAGCTGCAAAGGGGGGGACCAGCACCATATTAATGCCCATAGATTTAGAATGGGATGTCATAAAAGCTCCTGTTGGTGTGATGTGTAGGTGTCCCAATATTTTTGTCCATATAGTGTATTTGACTGCCTTTATGTGATACTGTAAGAGCCCACTGAGAATTATTATTATTCTTACAAAAGCTTTTATTGTCATTATTGAAATTCAAATGCAAATACCAAAATTAATTTTAATGGCTGGTGAAAAAAAATGAAATATAAATGCATTCACCCTCTCTCAGAGGGAAAGAGGAAAGCTGGGCATGGAGTTAAAGAACATTAGTGAGAAGCAGACTTTGCAGTAGCTCATCTGGTTTCATTTAAATCCAAGGTCATCACTGCCATGTAAACACTATTGTTTATTTTTTCTTATAGGTCAAAAAGCCAAACTTGTAGGTTCAAAACTCCTGCTTTGATCAACTGTTGAAGTACATATGATTAATCCCTAAAGGTCCCAACCTCAATTCCTCACTCTCATTACTACATTCCTTACACAGAAGCATCATAGTTTCTGCAATTCATAATATTTATGTAATTCATAGTAATTCATAGTATTTACTTAATATCTGAATCATTACCTGACGTTTATGAAGTTAATTACTAACTCTTTTTCCAGAATCAGCAAATTATAGGATTATAGGAATTATAGGAACACACTTCATTAATGGCTACTAGCGCTGTTCTGTAGGCGACCCTGACCATCTTCAGTGATAGCAGAGAAGGGAAAAGTTCAGCTCTTCACTGCTGGGCTTTAGTTACATTTAGGGCATCATACGCCTTCAAAGAGGGGGGCAATTCTTTATTATCACCCACCGCTAATTCTTTGGTGATATGAAGCTGAAGTCAGATATTCGCCAGCCCGTTCCACCGTGAATTGGTGCAGCAGTTACATTCTGGCGCTTCAGGCGTCAATATTGCTGGACTATATAGGGTGGAACGGGAAAATTAGCTAACTAGCTACCGAGACATTAGCATGCTATTAGAGACTTTTTTCTGCTTGTTATGAGAAAAAAGACCATAATACATGGAAACAACATTAAACTAAGACAATACAATGGCTATCATAATTTTTAATGGAGAAATACTCACATTCGTGGGGTTCTTTGGTTGCTTGTGCAGCCGTCTTGACGTTTTTTCTTTTTTTCCCCTAACACTCTGTTGGGAGTCTCTGAAAAGCCTCTGTTTGGAGGGCCATGTAGCCATAATACCTCGCCCTACCTCTTTATCTCAACAAGAATTGGGGCATCCTACCCCTAGAAGTGAACACGCAAAACAGAGGGCTAAGGAGTAAGTAGTGGGGGCGAGTGGTGAAATGGGATTGGGCCTTAGTATAAAGAATGTAGAGATCAGATGGTGCAGATTAGATATTAAAGTAGTGGACAACAATATTTACAGGGAAAAAAAAACAGAGAAGGGAGAAGGACAGGAGAATGAGAGGCAAAGAGAAAGTGGGGTGAGAGAGAAAATGGCGTGCAAAAAGACAAACAGTGAAGGCACAGAAAAGAGGACCGGGCTAGCCCGTCAGACGGTTGCTGCCCTTTGGTCATGCGTCAGCCCCTGCCCCTCTCTTAGCTGTTACGACAGAAACAGGTGAAAGCAGGGGAAGGGAGGTGAAAGGAGAGCTGCTGAAGCTTGCTTTCGCACAATTCTACCTCATACTCACGCTCTCTCACTTTCACAGAGGACAAACACACACAGAAAGAAGGACAGAAGTGATGCTAATCTCCCTGGACAAACAAAGACTTTTTTTCTTTAACCCGCAGAAGTTAAAGTCAACCTGAAATCAAAAACTTTTTTTTTTACATTATTAGTTAATGCCGTTCGTTATATTAAGCATAAGTCATATTATCTCACTTAAAAACCAAACATCTAAAAGATCTTCTGATGTTTGATTATGTCAATGCGCGCCAGGCAGGAAAAACAATATTAACCAATAATATCATGCTTCACCTCCCTTCCCACCGCCACCACCTATCATTGAGAGAAAACACTCAGCTAGCTCAGTGACCATTCATGATCCCGTGTTACACTCATAAAAACATCGCAGTACAGAAGGAACATGCATCATAACATCTTTTGACTTTGTTTATTGCTGTTATTCTGGTATACTAATTTTAGGTCTGTCAATAGGAAAATGGTTGTTATTTGTTTCATTGTTAACATGTTTGCCTGGTTTGAACTTTCAAAGCATCTGTAGCAGTGGAAGCTGCTCTTGCGCTGAGGGCGACTGCAGCCCTCAGCTTTTAAATTGCAAAGCGCCATTGGTGCCTCTCTTCATAAATGTTGTTTCCAGCCACTGACATGGCGAGTTTGTTTATAACTAAAGTACACGAAGCTTGAAATGTATGGCCAAATTTACAGCCAAAATACACCACTAACTGCAGCGATGTCATTAATTTGGCAAACTATGCTAGACAGTGCCCATGCTAGACCTATGGTTAAATCAACAAATGGGAAACTAAAAATAGCAAGAGTAAACTGGAACACTCAAGATCCCCTCAAGAGGCTGCACTGTAACAAGAACACACAGACTGAATATGTGAAAAGCTACAATCATGGAGGAAGGACCACTGGCTGTAAACATGATATTTAAGATAAATACACTCATTAAGAGCACCCACTATTACTCTCACTGGATTTCGGTGAAACATTCAGTTCATGGAAACCCTGCATTCACAAAACACAAGAATAATGTTACTGACTTACTGAAAGCAATATATATATATATATATATATATATATATATATATATATATACACACACACACACACATACATACACACACACACACTGAAGATTTACTAGAGCAATAGAATTAATCAGAAATTAACCTGGCAAGATTGAATTGAATTGAATTGATCTGAATTGAACAAGACCTGATGAATACAGAGCATTAGCTCGATAGCTAAGCTAGTGTTTGGGAAACAACCAGTAACAATACTGTCCAAGTGAACACTGCTTAACATTCTGTAATTGTTCTTAGATTAATGTTTTAATATTTATTGGGTGACTAATTGAAAATGCGTATTCACATCCATGAACTGAAAATTGCACTGAGAATTCTATTTAAATAAATGCAGCAATTATATTCAGTGTTTCTTCTGTGAGAATAAAAATTTGAAACTGTTATAACCTTCAAACACAAGGGGATATCACCCAGCTCGGCTGAGTGTTCAGCTCTTTATGTTAATCAGCCAGACCTCCGGAGAAGCAGACAAGCAGCTTGGATTAACACTTAGACCGAACTCACTCACGTATCCACACACTCTCCTATGCTACACAGGCAAATTAGCATTCAGTTACCATGCAAAAAATTTGTTTTCATCTCCTAACATGGAAACAAAGAGGCAGATTCATTTAAAACCAAAACAAGTATCAACTTTGAGAGAGCAGTTTAAAATGGCATTTAATAAAAGGGCTTTCTGTTTCGCTCCTCATAAACGCAGCAGGTGCTGATGGAAACTCAGACTCCATATTCTCCTCAGAGAGATACCATTTCGCTTAGCGCTCACAATAAAAGCCCACAGAACTGAACTAAACAGCTAACTCAACAGCCTGCTGAGAAAAAGGTCTCTGGGACCGGTGCAAAGGGCTCATCTCTTCAACTCTGCCCCTTTTATACATCAAGCAAACCACAAAAACAAGAGATTATCATTGTTCTCTCTTAAACGTAGGGACATCTGTCACTGCTGCTTTCACCCTGCCCCCCAAATACACACACACACACACGCACACACACACACACACACACGCACACACACACACAAAAGCACTGCAGTGTTTTCCACAACATGGAGGCAATTTCACCATCCACTTAACTTGGCATTTATTTGCTCAGTGCAAATTTCCCCTGACTGCCACTTAATGCCTGCATTCTCCACCATCAAAAACACACATACACAAACACACTCACACACAAACACACACACACACACACACACCAACACAATCAGGGTAATTAGAAATCTACAGTATGTATTTATAAGCTTTAACAAAAATCAGAAGGAAAAAGCATTTGGACACTACTAAATATATACACTGGCCAGCCACCTCAGTAAGTCCACCTCCTTGTTTCTACACTCAGTACCCAGTTTTATCAGCTCCACTTATATATACATATAGCTGCCCTTTGTAGTTCTACAATTACAGACTGTAGTCCATCTGTTCCTATTTACATTAGCCCTCTTATACTCTGGTCTTCAATATCAGGGCCCCCACAGGACCACCACAGGGCACAATCTTTTGGGTGGTGGATCATTCTCAGCTCTGCAGTAACACTGACGTGGTGGTGGTGTGTTAGTGTGTGTTGTGCTGCTGGAGGTTTTCAACACTAAGACCTAAACCTTCCCTGTCAGTGCAATTATTTCAATAATATGCGGAAAGTGTAAAGCACAATTAAACGTCCCTTGATAGTTGTCATGCCAGATTGCGCAACAAACTCTGACACTAATGATAAGGAAGGTAAGACAGAAGCCAGCAGTGCCCCAAAAATAGTTGCAGAAACAACAGATATACAGAGAGCAATAAGCAATGAACTATATCACAATCAACTCCAATTTTCCCCACGCTGAACTCCACAGCAAACAAAGAGGCAGAAAGATGAGCATCTAAAATTTGCATGCAAACATTTAGATAAATCAGAACTCTTAGAAAAATGTACTCTGGTCAGATGAAACAAATACAGAAGTCTTTGGCAATAATTCACCTACAGGGAAGTACAAAGGTAGGGTCATCATGATATGAGACTGCTTCTCTGCAAACATTACTGACGACCCCAAATATACAACTAAAATAATTCAAGACTGGTTTCCATAAAGGTGATTTCTGACTTCAATTCCAGTGAAAATGTATGGAGGATTTTGGAATACAGGGATCCTCATAGCTTTGGGGAACTGAGACTGTTTGTCAAAAGGAATGGGCCGAAAATGAACCACAGTGCTCCAAAAAGCTAAGTACTTCTTAACGTAGACGTCTCAAAGCTGTACACGGCACTACAATAAAGAAATAATTTTATTAATTTGTGGTGTCTGAACACTTTCTTCCCCATAAATTTTGTTTATTGATTACAATTATGAATTGTTAACATTTTTGCTCATAAGAAAAAAAGACATTATTTGTGTAAATCTGAAGTGGATATATGCAAAGAAAATAAATAAAATTGCTAAAACAAAAGTTTCTTTGCCCTTCCTGTATAAACAGCCTCCCACCAATACACACACTCAGGTAGTGAAACAGATGAGAAATCAGGTACTGAAGACAGAAACATTCTGTCTCATAATCTTCAACACCTACACTACAAGAAAACACATTTAAAATGATTGCAGTTGTGTACAGATTCTCCAGCACAGTGTTGTTAGTTTACAGCACGGATACTGTAGTTCATAACTATAACATTTCTGTTACCCAAATACTGGTTATTACTCAAATTCCTAATAGATTTTTCCTGTATAATGTGAATATACAAATCACAGCTATTTAATGTAAAATCCAACATTTGAACTTCTTTAGCCCTATGCAGGCTGTATTAGTTTTACCTGCGGAGGTGCTGATAATATCTGTGATTTTAATGCAGTTTTAATGAATCTGCAACATCTTTAGTTTGTACACGTCTGCCAGGCAATTATTTCATTTTTATTAATTTGTGGTGTCTGAACACTTTCTTCCCCATAAATTTTGTTTATTGATTACAATTATGAATTGTTAACATTTTTGCTCATAAGAAAAAAGTCAAAGACATTATTTGTGTAAATCTGAAGTGGATTTATAGATGGACAGGGTAAAGGATAAATTGTGCAGCAACAACGAGCCAGAGTCTTTAATCGTACTCCTACATATAAGTATAAGCACATGTATATACAGTATGTAAATGTGTATATATACACTGCTCAAAACAATAAAGGGAACACTTAAACAACACAATATAAATCCAAGTAAATCAAACTTCTGTGAAATCAAACTGTCCACTTAGGAAGCAACACTGATTGACAATCAATTTCACAGCTGTTGTGTAAATGGAACAGACAACAGGTGGAAATCATTGGCAATTAGCAAGACACACTCAGTAAAGGAGTGGTTCTGCAGGTGGGGACCACAGACCACTTCTCAGTACCTTTCTGCTTTCTGGCTGATGTTTTGGTCACTTTTGAATGTTGGTGGTGCTTTCACACTCGTGGTAGCAGGAGACGGACTCTACAACCCACACAAGTGGCTCAGGTAGTGCAGCTCATCCAGGATGGCACATCAATGCGAGCTGTGGCAAGAAGGTTTGCTGTGTCTGTCAGCGTAGTGTCCAGAGGCTGGAGGCACTACCAGCAGACAGGCCACTACACCAGGAGACATGGAGGAGGCTGTAGGAGGCCAACAACACAGCAGCAGGACCGCTACCTCCGCCTTTGTGCAAGGAGGAACAGGAGGAGCACTGCCAGAGTCCTGCAAAATGACCTCCAGCAGGCCACAAATGTGCATGTGTCTGCACAAACGGTTAGAATCTGACTCCATGAGGATGGTATGAGGGGCCGACGTCCACAGATGGGGTTGTGCTCATAGGCCAACACCGTGCAGGACGCTTGGCATTTGCCAGAGAACACCAGGATTGGCAAATTCGCCACTGGCGCCCTGTGCTCTTCACAGAGGAAAGCAGGTTCACACTGAGCACATGTGACAGACGTGACAGAGTCTGGAGACGCCGTGGAGAGTGATCTGCTGCCTGCAACATCCTGCAGCATGACCGGTTTGGCAGTGAGTCAGTAATGGTGTGGGGGGCATATCTTTGGAGGGCTGCACAGCCCTCCATGTGCTCGCCAGAGGTAGCCTGACTGCCATTAGGTACCGAGATGAGATCCTCAGACCCCTTGTGAGACCATATGCTGGTGTGGTTGGCCCTGGGTTCCTCCTAATGCAGGACAATGCTAGACTTCATGTGGCTGGAGTGTGTCAGCAGTTCCTGCAAGATGAAGGCATTGAAGCTATGGACTGGCCCGTCCATTCCCCAGACCTGAATCTGATTGAGCACTGACTGGGACATCATGTCTCGCTCCATCCACCAACGCCACGTTGCACCACAGACTGTCCAGGAGTTGGTGGATGCATTAGTCCAGGTCTGGGAGGAGATCCCTCAGGAGACTATCCGCCACCTCATCAGGAGCATGCCCAGGCATTGTAGGGAGGTCATACAGGCACGTGGAGGCCACACACAATACTGAGCCTCATTTTCACTTGTTTTAAGGACATTACATCACAGTTGGATCAGTCTGTCGTGTGTTTTTCCACTTTAATTTTGTGTGTGACTCCAAATCCAGGCCTCCATTGGTTAATAAATTTGATTTCCATTGATTGATTTTTGTGTGATTTTGTTGTCAGCACATTCAACTTTGTACAGAACAAAGTATTCAATGAGAATATTTCATTCATTCAGATCTAGGATGTGTTATTTGAGTGTTCCCTTTATTTTTTTGAGCAGTGTATATATATATATATATATATATATATATATATATATATATATATATATATATATATATATACACACACACACACACACACACACACATGTATATATACCTAGTAACTGACAACTTGGTACATAAGGCAGAGAAACACACACACACTGGGAGAACTACTGTGCTTGTATTATTGTTCCTCTGTCTAATGGTGTCTTTATAGCAGGTCTGTGAAAGTGAACACCTGTTGCAGCCAGAGGGAGAGAGAGATAGAGAGAGAGGGAGAGAGAGCTTTGATGCTTTGACTTCCTGTAGGAAGTGACATGTTCTATATTAAAAACAGCAAATAATGGTCCATTATGCACTGTGTGTTTTCAGTGACACTTCACAAATCTATGGTTCCATACACTGTGCTTGAAGCAAACCCAATGTCACACATCAGCAGTTTGAAACACAAAAATGAAAAACAAAAAGTAAAGTCAACGGTGGAGAGATTAAAGCGTTGCCTTCTCTCACAAACACGCCATTTGCTTTCTATCTCTGAAAAAAAAAAAAAAAAACTGGGATAAAATCGATAAATGAAGCCAAAAGCGCACATTCTGTATGAGAGTAGCTGACAAATGCACTGTCATCACCGCACATAAAAAAAAATCTGACCTTCTGCACTCCTCTGGTCATTCAACACAAAGAAAGAACGGCAGACGGAGAGCATAGAATCTAACAAAAAAAAGAAATCCTAGCAGCTTTTGGCTTGAATGAATGAGTCAAAACCCGCACTTAGATTAGAGAATGAAATGTGTCAGGTTAGATGGGCTGTCAGGAAGGGTAAAGAGAAAAAAATAAGAGGGCAATAAGAGGTCATTGGAAATCATGTCAGAGGCTTTCAGCATGAATCAAAGCAATGATTAGTTTGAATCAACTCCACTTATAGTAGCAGTGGAACTGCAACTGCACAGAGTATGCATAATATACAGTGTTTTAAATAGACAGACAAATACTGCAAAATACTGGAGTTCACCCTACGAGGTCGCAAGTAATTACTGTTGAGTTTCTACAAAAAAAATAACATTCTTTGTGTGTAATAACATTATTATATAGTTAACTATGTAGTCACATTCGTAACTAATTATATTAGAAGCTGATTTACATTTTGCGTTGACAGGTTTGCAGTTTTGCTTTTCAGTCGGTTTTCAAGAAATGACAAAAACATGGTAAAATGGTTAATATCAGAATAAAATAATATGAAATATGTCCTCTTCCATACGAACAAATGCATGTGCATATAATGTAAATTAACTCTTAGTTATGGTCAGTGATGACAAAGACATTCAATGTAGATATAAATATAGATACAGACTGAATTTAAACCATGTAATTTTTAGATAATTTATTGTAATTTGAATTTCATCCTTTGCCATCTCTTAGCATCAAAACAAACAGGAAAAAGTCTGAAGTCAAGACTCAGAAATGACACAGAATGCAAACTGAATGTAAATGTATATCACTGTGTAACTGTACTGTGGAATTGTGATTGTTACATTGTAATAAATGAGAGGTATAGAAATATTTACTTAAATGAACGAATGCTTGAAGTTTTAGTTTCAGTTATATATATGTTAGGGGTGGGGGAAAAAATTGATTCTTAGATTCATCGCGATTTGAACATGAACGATTCTGAATTGATTCACAAATGTCAAAAATCAATTTTCTAAATATCTCATTTATAACGCAATGTTGACGGAACGCAAAGGGCGGAACTTGAAAGTGGTTAAGTGCAGCGTCCGGACAGTCTGTGGCGGCACATAACAAAAATACAACTGGATGAGTGAGAAATCCGACCAGTTCTGCGTTAAAAGCCAGGTTAGGTCAGGAGTCACAACACATTTTGTCCTTTCGACAAAAATCAAACCTCCTTGGGAGCCACAGTTTTGTCCAGTATGTTTCAGTATGTGATAATGTCCTAGTATAGGCTAAAAATATAAACAAAAACGCAGACTTTGCGCTGCTTTTAGCTTTAGTTATAGCCACCATCTTCCCCTTTCCGCCAGAAAAAGTTTCCTTTGAAGTAGAATTTCTTGTAAAATGTCTCTCAATGTTCAACTGTTTTACGAGGCTGAAGTCTCATGCTACAGCTTCTTGTTTGAATTTTCAGGAGAATTCAAAAGAGATGCTGACTTCATCTTCACATATTTTAGTGTTTGGCGGTCTCTGGCTGCAGATTTAACCTACCAGGAAACCAACTAATGTGCTTATAAATGCAAATATGTCCATTCAACTCCAAATGTTCCACCTTTTCGCAGCTACTAGCCAGATGAGACTTTGCTGCTATGTGATCTACAGTCTGCACACCAGCTCTCAGTTGTTGGCTGTTGCACGTTACACACGTCCCGTCTCGAAGATATTTTACTGACACAGTTATCCCTCAACTCTCTACAAAGAGACCAAAACCGAAGATATAAAATCACTAAAGAAAAGAATAGCTGTAACGTGCTGTGTGGACATCCACTACCACTGGATCTTATTTCACTGTAACAGCGCATTTTATCATAGATGAGTGGCAGGAGCGTCTCATGTGCTCCAAACATGAGCAGTGAATGAGAGCCTTCCAGTTCACTCCCATTTGATTTATTAATAAAAGCTATTGGAAGTAAATGCATTATGGATCATTACAAATACTTTGCTTTAAAACTACCACACACAGTGAGAAAAAAGAAATCCTGTAGAGAAAAAAAAAAGATGCATCAAGATATATTTAGATTATACTTGTTGAATGATGGAACAGCAAAGTAAGAATTTCATTGTACAGTGTAACTGCCTGTTCTGGTGTGCATATGACAATAAAACAATATATATGTATATTATACACATATACATAAGAGCAGGAGGTAGGAGCATCATGATACATGATACAAGGCTGCTTTTTGCAAACGATGCTAGGGCATTACACACCATTACAGGAAACAGGAATGGAGTGCTCTACTGGGACACTGAGGAGAATTGAATCTCATCTGACAAGAAACTAAATCTGGACAGAAAAATGACTCAAAATAACCCAAGACTGATTTCTACAAAAGGTCAATCTGGTTTCTACAAAAGGTCAAGTCCATAAGAGCAACCACTGTAACTCTGGGGAACTGATGAAGGTTTGCCAAGAAGAAAAACAATTACTGTAACTGCCAACAACAGCTTCACAACAAAGCAACAATTAATAAGTGGTGTCTAAATCCTTTACCCCCGTTATTTAAAGTCTCTGTTTATTCTTTGTTATGACATGAAGTCTAAACACATGATGATATAGTGTCTGCTTAATTCTCACCTCACTGTGCCAATGTTTTTAAGGGTGGTTTTGAAACCGAGCAATAGTGTACTTGTTTGGAAATACCAACAAATATCTGAAGCCTTTAAAATGTAGTTTGGCCCAGCCTTCCTAAATATATGCTCTCTGTTTCCCGAAAGCATATGTAAGTGATTTGATGAAAAATAAACTGCAGGACTGCCATGCACTTTGAAGTAACAGCACGCTATTTCCATATAGAAATAAACGCGTTCATGGAACGAGTCCTCGAGTTACGGTATTTAGCGTAGATTGTATGTTTTCTTGTTTATGTAAAACTGGAGTTTCTGAACAGCCTTTTATTAAGAGTTTGAGAAAGTCAAACAAGGGCCAAATAAGCACAGTGAAGGAAGAGAAGAGAGAGAGAGAGAGAGAGAGAGAGAGAGAGAGAGAGAGGGGAGAGAATTTCACAAAGATGATGGTGATTTCAGAAAGCCTTCTAAAGTCCTGGGGAGCTCATTACTACTTGCCACGTAATCAGCACCAATGGCAGTGCAGTGCACACTGCAGCAAATATACGCACACAGCACTACAGGCTTGTCTTTATAGGACAACAACTAGTCTCTTAAGGGTTTTAGAGTGTATTAGAAGTCCACTGCAGCCAGCTATAAGCTCACATTCCCTCAGTGCTCTCACTCTCTGTCATATACACACGTACTGGGTATAGTGTCAGACCCAACAGGGCCGTTTAAGTCAATGACAACCTGCAGCTGTAGGTGTGAGTTAGCTGACACTGCACAACACAGGCAGCTATTAAAATTAATGCGCACTTACTTATAGGTGGTCACTGAAAGGTAGTTTTCTCCAAGATGAACACATTTAATCAGAAATAGCCAAGAATGCATCAATCATTTTTTTTCAGACTGAGTAAGAGTACATAACTGATACCAAACTGAGTAACCTACTTAGAATTAAGGTGGTGTTAGTGTACACCGAACAGGCATAACATCATGACCTATGTTCTATGTTATGTCCTTGTTTCTATGCTCATTGTCCATTTTATCAGCTCCACTTACTGTATAGGTGCACTTTGTAGTTCTACAGTTACAGACTGTAGTCCATCTGTTTCTCTTTTACCCTGTTCTTCAATGGTCAGGACTCCCATGGACCCTCACAAAGCAGATATTATTTGAGTGGTGGGTCATTCTCAGCACTGCAGTAACAAGTGGTGTGTTAATGTGTGCTGCGCTGGTCTGAGTGGATTAGACATGGCAGTCCTGCTGGAGTTTTTATACACCTCAGTGTCACTGCTGGACTGAGAATAGTCCACCAACCAAAAATATCCAGCCATCAGCGTCCTGTGGGCAGCGTCCTGTAACCACTGATGAAGGACTAGAGGATGACCAACACAAACTGTGCAACAGCAGATGAGATCTACAAGTTGGACTGACAAGGTAGGATTCTCTAATACAGTGAACAGTGGGTGGACACAGACACAGTGTTTTAAAACTCCAGCAGCGCTGCTGTGTCTGATCCACTCATACCAGCACAACATGTCAGTGTCACTGCAGTGCTAAGAATGATCTACCACCCAAATAGTACCTGCTCTTTGAGGGTCCATGAGGGCCCTTACCACTGAAGAACAGGGTAAAAGAGGTTTAACAAAGTATGCTCTGCATGCATCTTTCCTGTCTAACAGCATCTATTCTATCTAACAAAAGCTTTACTGATACAGGTTCGATAATAATGCCTGAAATCTGAGAAAGCAAAGTCAAACAACTGGTTCCTCTTGCCTAGATTGCTTAGATGGTAAGATCCAAATACCCCAGTACAGGTTCAATTAGACTGTGCTCTGCAATCAAAAGACTAGATAATAAAAACTTACACCAGCAAAGTTGACTGATCGACATTGAAAGCTGAATTGAAAGTGACAGAAAGCGGAAATCGAACTTGTGGTGTTTTAAGCTGCAGCCTGCAGGGCTGGCTAAGCTAATGTGGGCGCACAATGCATCCCGCCACAGTACAGGCTTGCTTCCAGCGAACCAATGCTTACAAAACCCACTTCAAGAGGATAAAGGCTCATGTCATGAAGTGACAGAAAAATAAAAAAATAGACTTGTTCTGTGGTGCTTTGAGCTGTTACCCTGCTGGGCTATGTTAATGTCAGTGTAGTTAGCCAGCTACACATTAAACACACTACAGTATGACTCTGTTAGCAGTTAGCCACTCTTTTGTTTACTTTTCTGTAGTATTTCCTGGTTCTGATTTAGCAGCAAAGCATAACAGATCTCACAAGCATTTGACTCTACGGTGGAAAAGCAGGCAAAAAGATCTGAATGTCTGCATTGTGGAACTACTTTATAGTGGAATGTGGAAATGTAAGTATCTATGCTTTTTTTCAGCATGTTTGCAATGATTGTAATACATATATATATATATATATATATATATATATATATATATATGTATGTGTGTGTGTGTGTGTGTGTGTGTGTGTGTGTGTGTGTGTATATGTATATATATGCTGTCGGAAGGAAACTTTGTATCTCCAAAATAGTAACTTCACAGGAGAAGGAAAAAACATATTTCACTTTCAATGTAAGTAAATGGAACCAGAATTTTTCCCATGTCATTTTGGGTGTCACGATTGGCCCCTCCCAGTCCCGTCCATGTGCGTTTGTTTTGGTATCTGTAGTCCTGCCCCTCGTTTCGTGACTCCGCCCCTGGTTATTTTCACCTGTCCCTCGTTGTCCCTTTGTTACTTAAGCCCTGTGTTTGCACTTTGTCTTTGCTGGTCTTTGTATCGGTCTTTGTTTGATGTGTTGGTCTTTGTTAGAACTCTTTGGTTGTTTGTGTTGCTCGTCATGTCTGCACCCCGTTCTGTACGTATTGGCTTTTTGACCCTGGACCGTTATGACCCTGATTCTGGATTTGCCCTTAATAAAAGTCGCTTACATGCATCCGCTACCTCGCTCCACGTTACATTGCTTAATTTCTTTTGGAAATTTATCATAAAATTTACAAATGTAAAGAGTAACGTATATGCCAAAAATGGAGATACGAGGTTTTCTTCCAACAACAGCAACATACTAAAAATTAGTAAACTGAAGTCAATTCAAGGCAAGTCATATCTGTCAGCAGTGCACTGTTTAAACAAAACTACTGCAGTCTGACCACACAGTACTGACCACAATTACACTGGCCAATATATTATATATATATTTTAAATGCTATTTAAAATTGGCACTGGTCCCTGAAGTTTCAGTTGAGCCCAGTAGAAAGCCAAAAATGCTGCCCTTTATACATCAAAGGGATTTAAACATCAAATCTGAAACTCTGGATGATTGCCAGGTCATAGAAAAAGTGCTGACTGGTAATGCAGACATACTCACAGCTGGCACTGGTCTCCTCTGACCCCTTTAGTGGTGCAATAGCACTTGCCAGACGTTGCATGGCATGAGTTGGCATGACCGTTGCATCTACAAGCTGAGGGGAGAAAGTGAAAAGATAGAGAGAGAATAGCATAGAGCATAAAAAAGAATGGAGGAACAAAGAGAGAGAGAGAGAGAAAGAGAGAGAGAAAGAGAAAATGGATTTTTATTATTAGCTGTTTAATTAAACTTAAACTAAATCAGGCAAGCCATTAAGAAAACATTCTTATTTACAATGATGGCTCTTAGCTTAAAATAATTATTAACAAACAAAAAGCTTGGTAACAATAAGATGAAAGACATAGCAACACAACAACGAAACAAGAAAATATGTAAATATGGTTAATTAGCAGAAATATGTCAAAATATGTGAAAATATGTCAGGTCAAAACAACAATAATCCGTAAACAAGCACAGGAGAGTAGCAGGAGATTATCACGACTGGTTGGACAGGGCCGGGCCTTCATCACTTGGCTGAGTGCTCCTCTTCCTTATTACTGATGCAGCCCTCATTAAAGGCTATCAGACACTAATCTCGGAGTAAAATCACACGCTGAGTGTTACACAGCACTGCAGAGGGCAGGACTGTTGAGAATGCATTACTTTGGAGTCAGAGCCCATTAAGGAGATTAGCATCGGCGAGGTGTGGCAATAGGACAACAAAACACCAGGCCATTCCCTTCATTACAGCTAACTGACAAATGTGGAGCAGTTTAGTTTAGCCTCTCACTGAACTAAAACAGCAGTGGGCAAGAAAAGCTTTATACAAACACAAACACTTGAAAGTCACCACTGTTTGCTGTTACTATTTTAATGTAGTTATATGATTACAGAATGAATTACACAGTTAAATAAGGAATTAGTTATTCAAGAAACTTGATATTTTGCACTGACAGGTTCAAAGCAACTTCCAACTTTTTTCTGTTTGTTTCGATGTCATCAAATGAAAAACCATGTTTTTACATAGAAACCATGTAAAGGATGCTTTTCTTTCCACAAAACAAGACTGTATGTACAAATTTTTGTCAAATTCAACATAAAATATAAACAAAACATCTGCTTTTCCACTGAAAAAAACAAATGTCAGAACAGTTTTTTAGAATGTGTAGAATCTACCATATTTTTCACATGATCACTAGAAATTCCCAGATTTAGTTTGTTTCCAGTAGAGGATGTGTTACCAGAGCCGGTTTATGAGGAGCCTGGTTACTTCCTATTTCCCCCATTATATCAAAAACAGGACTACTAAACAGCAGAGGGCATCCACGAAGGAGTAAATGGAGCTCAATGGCTAAAAACAAAAAGTTAAAATAGTTTCTAACCACTTTCCCAGAAAGTTTCTTTAATTTTAGAATGTAGAAGGATTGTGTATTTCACTAAAAAACTAAGAAAACGTACATATACATTTCCTTTTCACTATAGGAAATGGGTTTTGGGCAGCAGAAGGTGGGCACTACTGCTAGTGAGTGCTGATTGATTGGTGAACTGACGTCATGAACATACATGAGGCGGCGATTTAAACTCCTATAGGTCGATTTTAAAAGCTCTTAAAATATAACAGCAGTGTTTAAAATGTTTTATGCCGTTCTGTGATCAGGAAATGATTGCATTCATTTACATTAAAATGTTTAAGCGTTTATAAACTATGAATTTACTCAAATGCTCCATATCAATTAATTCATTTTGGACTCACTCAGGAGTGCCCTCTAGCGCCTGAAAAAGCTGGAAGACATTGCAGAGTGGTAATTTCTCCTCTCCAAGTTCTCTGGTGTTACCTTATTTTCAGAAAATCAATGCAACACAATACATTCTATAAGACGGAGTTTGCTGTAATAAGATGAGATGTTTCATGGTGAACATCAAACTGAACTGTACTGTTTTATTTTATTATATGAAATAAGGTGTTTCTACGATTTGTGTCATTATTCCATCCATCCATTTTCTAAGCCGCTTCTCCGTCAGGGTCACGGGGGGGGGGTGCTGGAGCCTATCCCAGCAGCCTTCGGGCGGAAGGCAGGATACACCCTGGACAGGTCGCCAGTCCATCGCAGGGCAGACAGACAGACACTCACTCACACCCAGGGGTAATGTAGCATGTCCAATTGGCCTACCTGCATGTCTTTGGACTGTGGGAGGAAACCGGAGAACCCAGAGGAAACCCACGCAGACACGGGGAGAACATGCAAACTCCACACAGAGAGGACCCCGATCACCCGGCCGGGGAATCGAACCCAGGCCCTCCTCACTGTGAGGCGACAGCGCTACCCACCACGCCACCGTGCCGCTGTGTCATTATTCTATCACTTAATTGAATCTATTTACAGTGGTCAAAGAGTATCTGTGCTTTTCACAGTTTAAGCAAACTGCTAATACAGGGAACACGAGTGCTATAGAAATATTGCAGTGCGGAAATGAACTGTTGATATTCCAGGCTGCATATGTTATCTTCCTCTACTGACAATCTTGTTTGTAAACATCTCAATTAGTGGTTCAAAAACTAAATAAGTGGCTAATTGCTGGAGTTGTGCCTTACTCTGCAGCGCCATATGTCGAGTTCACACCATGTCTTTCCACTGGGATTTCTTTACTGTCAGCAGCTTTCACTAGACTTAAGCTCATTTAGCCTTACATGTAGGATATACAGATCATTCTACAGAATTAGTTCAAACTGTCGCCTCACAATAAAAACTATTAAAAAAAAACGATTAATTATTCAGACCTTAGATATTTACAAGGATTATGTTATGATGTGTTTAAACCCAAGGCATTAAAACAGAAAATTTAAAAAAAAAAGTAAATATATACAAAATAATTATTTATAGGGTACTTTCTATTAGGCAGCGTCTGTCCTAACCCCAAATCCTAAATTTACACTTGTTAAACATATATATATTTCTTTTTATACTGTTTTTAAAAGATTTATTTTAAAGTGAACTGTGAAGATTTGTCATGACTTTAATTTTTAAATAAAAAAAACCCTGAAAAATTGCTCTCTCATTTCTTCATGTCACTACTAAAACAGGTTTTAGTCCAGAGGTGGAGACTTATTTTAATCAGACATTTTAGAGCAGGAAATGAGGCTGCATCCCTGCATCCCTCATAGCCACATGGTGAGCAGTTAGATACCATTGTTTTGAAGAAAATGTGACAGTGTTGAACATTAAGAATTGTCACTACTGTAACATATTTTCTGCATTTAAATAAACCTTTTTGTGTTGTAATGAAAAAGTATGAGTTTATGCATGTACAGCTGTTGAAAGCTGTGGCTGCTAGCCATATACTGGCTAGCGTTTTTGATTTCTACTCAAAATGATCTGAAACTGCAACAAAATCATAACAGTCACATAAAAACATCTGGCAAAGTTGCCGTCGTGTTATGACTGTTTTGGTTGTGAAAAAGTAGAATGTTCTTTTTTTAAACAAAAGAAACCTAATTAAGATATGGAGTCATTCACAGCAAAAGGATTTCAGTCTAAAGTCCAAGTCTGTTTTCAAGATAAAACGATCCATAAAAGAGTGGACGATAATTTAAAAAGATGCACAAATGTATCACAATGCTTAATTTTTTTGGAGTTTTGCAAACAAAAAAATCCCAGCGGGATAGATTATTTTTATTTTAAAAAATGTAAAGAGTAGAAAATAAACAATTGGTAAAAAAACAAGAATAAATAAGCAAACTAAGAAAACAGCAAAATACACTGACATTCAATCCAACCTGTTACTATGCAGTCTATTTACGCAGTTACTGTAAGGGCCCAACCAATATGAAAATTTGGTAGCTGATGCTGATTTTAAAGGGCTAAAAATACTGATAATTAATAACAATCACCAATGTCATTTCAGAATTATATTTTAGATTTGAATTTTACGCTCCAGGAGTTTTAATTGAAGCTACACTATGTAAGATTCAGGGATTTGGAGACCTCTCTGGTGGAAATGTATAATTGCACACATTGTGAGGAAGAACATTTTGTAACGTGGGCTTCGTAGCGCTCCCTCACTGGATGAGTCTGATTGTGAACATTTTTACAACCCTAATTCCAATGACGTTGGGACGTTGTGTAAAACATAAATAAAAACAGAATAAGATGATTTGCAAATGCTTTTCAACCTATATTCAATTGAATACACTACATAGACAAGATATTTAATGTTCAAACGGATAAACTTTATTGTTTTTTGCAAATATTCACGCATTTTTGAATTTGATGCCTTCAACTCATTCCAAAGAAGTTGGGACAGGGGCGTGTTTACCACTGTGTTACATCACCTTTCCTTTTAACAACACTCAATAAGCGCTTGGGAACTGAGGACACTAATTGATGAAGCTTTGTAGGTGGAATTGGAATTGGAACTTCATTGGAATTGGGGTTGTATCTAATTATCTACTGTTGTCAGCATATCTTCATCAGTATAATGTGCAGTACATGCAGTATCATTTAATCTAAATATTGTATAAATAATCTAAATATTGTAGCACAGTAGCTGGGGTTACCTGTAATATTTTGTGGTTTTACTTTCTTTTAATTGCTTCTTATTTTTCATGATTTATGTAGTGGACATTGCTAAAAGTTTTTCACCAATACTGGTCAATATTATAGGCCAATCAATATGTCGTGGGGCCCTAGTTACTATGGTTGTTTTTGCAGGCACTTTAAAATTGCTCTAAATTATATTTTTATGAAACATGCATTTGATTAGGTGTGCTAAGTACTAACAACACCCATATGTTCTGTAATGGAATTTATCGTGATATCATCAATATTTATAATAATAATAATAATAATAATAATAATAATATATTGTCCACCTTTGGTTGACAATGCAGTTTAGCTAAAAGCACATCACTATTTTCACCCCCAGAGCTAAAAACATTGCTCTGGATGTCTAACAGAGCCTCAAGGGCAACCGTGGTGCACAAATTGGATGTCTCAAACTTGAGGCATGCAGTTTGAGGCAGTGTGCTTTTTCTACAGGACGTACCAATTCATGAGGCTGTTCTACTTGCAGTGGAATACAATAAACACAAAGAGAAAGTGAGATACAGATAGAGGAAGAGAGATGGAGTGGCAGAGAGAGAATAAAAGAACACAATGTAGGCTTTTGTGTTAAGAGGCGTTTTATCTTTAGGCCTCTTCACTACAAGACAGATCTTTCTGCTCACGCTCTACGTTCTTTCTCCCAGGCTAAATATAGAGATGTCCATCACACTGAATTTAAAAGCGCAGTCACACCAAATTACAAAACATACAGAATGGTTTCACAAAACCATATGTGCCTTAAACAAGTTGAAATTACTTTTCATCGCAAACGCAAAAGTTCAGCACAACTTGGCAATCTCCAGCCTATTCAGACTGTGGCTCTAATCATCGGTGACACAAACAGCAATTGAAAACAGTATGATCCAGTATGAAAATACAAAGACCATTCAGTGTATATAACAACTGTGGCAAACTCTTCAGGGAAAACTTTGGTTATTCCCAGTTTGGACTCCACAGGACCAACTTTTGGTCACTTATTTATTATTATACTTATTAATTATTATTAAGTTTTTAAGAGGTCATTCAGCTCAGTTTTCAGCCTGACACCTAATTAAGGTCTCACACTTAAGCTATTTTACTCGGTCCTTCATGTCATTGGTCTGCTGCGCAAACTGGAGATGGAATGATCTCACTTTTTCTATTCCAATACTGACATTGAAACCAGTATCTGATATCTTCAGGCCTCTCTGGGTGGGTAAGATGGCCACCTCTCTCCCCCCATCACTTAACATGATGCTAGTCAGCACAGGTATCTGTTAGCTGATGTAACAGATCTGGTGGTTGGCGCTCTCCGACAACAGCATTCAGCTGTCCAACGACGTTGCGTGAGTGGCAGTTTGAAAAGTGTGGTGGCGTTTCATGGATCTCGAAGGAAGTCTGTGGTAGCCCTCACCCTCCTAGCATTGGTGGTATCATGTGACTGGGGGAGTCCTAACTAGTGGGTGGAATTGCATGCAACTAAATTTGGAAGAAAACTGGGGACCCCAGTAGGTGGGGGAAAATAGGCGGCTATATGTAAATGCATTGGTTTTCATTACACTGGTGTTACAACTTTGCTGATGTTAAATTTTACAGATTTCCACTTGCATTATATTTCAGTAGAAAAATAAGTTTTGAGATGGACCGTCATCCTTCTTACTCCAGGAGGACACTCTTGCATAGAACACACAACAAATGAACACCATTGCAGAGTAATGTAAAGCAGGACGCTCCGATGCAGCACATCCAAACAGAGTCACACATCTTCTCAATAGTCTTCTCATACAGTATGTGCTTGAATGCACATGTGCTTGTCTCTACAGGATGTATGTGTGTGTGCGTGTGTGTGTGTGTGTGTGCGTGTGTGTGTGTGGAGGTAAGCAGTGAGGAATGTGTCATTCTGAAGGCACTGCTTCTCACAGATGCTGTGTATATACAAAGATTTATGGGTAAATTATGATGTGTAAAATGCACTCACATAATGGGAAAGGAGCAGCACAGTCAGGAGCTGCTGCTTCAGCACTTACACTCACACAGCTATGGGCAATAGGGACTATACACACACACACACACACACACACACACACACACACAGATATGATTCTTTTTACAAAATATGTCTATTTCTTTAGTCATGGTTTATTAAAATAAAGTGTAATAATTACAACATAATTGGCTAGAGGCCTCAATTTAATTTTAAAGTGTAATATTTTTGTCTCGTACTTTGATTAATAGCATAATTTCTGAAAAATGCATTACTAGGACTCGAAACATGATTACATTTATCATTTTTCTTCATCTAAATTTTGTACCACAATCAATATTTTACAGTATACGTACAAACCCTATTACTAAAAAGTGGGGACAGTGGGTCAAGTGCAAATAAAAATAAAAAGCAGTGATTTGTACACTTTCTTTCTTCAGTCCATATAATTATTAAAACATTCAGAGAAGCCAGAGAACTTGTGTGCATAAAGGACAAAGCCAGAAAACAATAGCAAAAACCTGTGAATTTCAATCCTCAGGCAGCAATGCATCAAAAACCAACAAGCTTCTGTATTCAATGTCACCACATGGGCTCGGGAATATTTCAGAAAACCCTTGTCAGTGAACACACGTCACCGCTGCATCGACAAATCCAAGTTAGGGGCTCTACAGTGTAAAACACAAGCAGTATATAAACAAGATCCAGAAACTCCACCAAAGTCTTTGGGCTAAAGCTCATCAGAGATGGACTCACGCAAAGTAAAAACGTGTCCAATTTTTATGGAGATAATGGACGTTGTTTTCTATGGGCCACAGAGGAAAACAGCCATCTCAACTGTAACTAACATCAAGTTCAAAAGGCAGCGTTTATCATGGTATAGGGATGTCTAAGCAGAGAATTTGCACATCTGTGAAGGCACCATTAACGCTGAGGGTACAAATACATTTTGAAGCAACATATGCTGCCAACATCAAAGCAACATCTTTTTCAGGGACATCCCTGTTTGTTTTGGCAAGACACTGCCAAGATATAGTCTGCACATCTGTGGCTTCGCAGCAAGAAACTGCATGTGCTACATTGTCTTGCCAACTGTCCAGACCTGTCTCCCTTTGAAACGTGGTACATTATGAAGCGCAACATACAGCAACAGAGACCCTGGACTGTTAAGCAGGAGAGGAGCTGGACTGAGTAAGAATGGGACAAAATTCCACTTTTACAATTACAGCTATAAGTATTGTCAGTTCCCAGACAAATGAACATTGATGAGAGGAAAGATGACGAAACACAGTGGTTAATATGCCCCTGTCCTAAATGTTTTTGAAACATTACAGGCATTGAACTTAAAAAAACAAAATAAAACAATAACATGAATTAGTTGAAACATTAAATATCTTGTACACTGAATACAAGTCAAAAGGGATTTGCAAATCATTGCTCTTTTTTTTATTACTGTCTCAACTGTCTTTTTGGAATTAGGTTTATATACAGAAAAGTTCTGTTTGTGCAACAAGCAGGTTCTTTTTTATGGTCCAACAAAACAACTGAAGCAATACTGCCTTCTATTGTTCCTGCAATGTACTGCAATCTGTCAAAATACCTGCATGTATCATTATGGGGCATTATAGAACATAATTACAGAATGATTTTTAGTCAAAGTAAGTGCTTCATTGACAGCAAAAATTCACATTTATATTCATAATTGACATGTCATCTTTGTCGATTAATTGTTGAAGCCCTACGACCACCTTTTTCCACTCTTTTCCTTTATATTATCCACTGTACTCTTAAGTAAAAAGGCACCCAGAAGGGTTATGTGGAGCAAAGCCATGGAAAAAATACTTTCGGTTCCCTAAAGAATCTTTTAATGGAAAGCTCTTTTAATCGATGTTGTAAATGAGATGTGTAAAAAAAATTTAAAGTTAAAGAACATCTATATAATGCAAAGGTTATATATCCAAAGTTTTTTTTACATCCACCCCAAGAACTATTTAAGAACCTTTATTTAAATGTGTAGATGACACACAAGCTCTTGGTTATGAAGCTGTAAACCAGTAATTATTCAGATCTTTAGGTCAAAACACTTTCACATCCAGTTTACCTCCATCCTGTCACGATAATGAAAAATAATTAACATAATTGACCACATTCATTACACAAACACCAACACAGGTTGTCAAACTCGGACCTATCTGAATGGACCTGAATGGCCAGGCTGTACATTCCTGAAACATTATGTACTTTTCGCATTTGTCAATACCTAACTTTCCTTAACGGCTACAGTGGCTTCTAAATTGAGTGCAAAATACTGTCTTCTTTCCATTGTGTGATTAGGCCAAGCCTGTTAGAGAGAAAGAAGAAAGGAAAAGAGAGAGCGCATGGATGGCCCTTGTGCTGACAAAGTGAACAGCCTCTCTCCCAGAGCCTGGCTTTTGATATAAATCTGATTTCTCCTTCGTTGTGCAGGCCCCCGTGGAGACTACAATTTCTCAGCCGACTGAATCGTACGTCTGCACTTAAGAGACACAACACATCAGATACTCGCATACAGAGCCAGATTTCAAGGAAAAAGAAATGCAGGGAAACGAGAGGATATGCATCTACTGAGAAGAGACTCTGTGTGTGTGCACATGCATGCACAGGCGCCATTCAAACTGTTTTCCAGATTTCTTATTTATAGAGCTGAGACTGATCCGATTCAAACTTGGTATTGGGACCAATATTGACATAATTTACTCATCGGACATTGGACCTACAGGACCAATCCACTTACGGATCCGTATTCCAGTCACAGCTTGCACTGAACCATGAACCTGCCGTAACGTAACATAATGCAACATGAAACGTCACCAATCCAGATTCTACTGTACATCTTACCATGAACCCACAACAACGTTATTCTGCAAATAACATTAGCTGTTGGTTTGACTAACATGTTGTTTATTTGGAGATATTTTAATCTGGAAGAGGCAAAAAGCAAAACGGCTACTTGGAATGTGTGTAAAGCCAGCGTGCCGAAGGGTGGAAGTACAGCTGCGTCATACAATACAACCAGTTAATCAAGCACCTGCAGTGGTTTCATGTGAAAGAGTAGGAGTTCATGCTAGTTAACAGGATGACACCGCCAGGCAGCAACTCTTGGTTGCTTTCCAGAAACGTGCTAAACTTCCAGCAGACAACCCAAAAGCCAGAGAGACTACACGGAAGTTGAAGAACTTCATTATACTTGACGACCAGCCACTATCTGTAGTGTAAAATTTCAGATTTCGCCAACGTGTAATCTGCCACCCAGAACATTCCTTTCCGAGACTGCTGTACCTGAACTGAACAATCACGTGTCAGCAGTTACATTTAGATTTATAATTAGATTTAGTTTAGTGAATTAGCGTAGTGAATGGAAGATTAATCACCTTAAATACAATACCAACAATAATGATATTAAAGTTAAAAGCTCTAGTATCGGAATCTGTATCGGTATCAGCAGTTGTGTATTGGAATTGGATCTGAATTGAAAAAAAGTGGATCAGTCCATCACTAGTTATTTAGCCATTAGAAACCACTGTTGTCATCCATAATAACAAAAATGTGGTGAAATGTGATATTATAAAATCATTTGTAAGTTTACTTAATTGTGTAACTTACTATGTAATTCAACTATACACTGAATAATGTATAATATGGCAAAATGAAAGTGAAATTGATAAAATGATAAATCTCAACTTGAAAGGGTTAAATGAAAAATTGTCAAATTCTTTTGACCCATACCCAAATATCATTAGTCAGTGATTAATTTTTGATCAACAAGCTTAAAATCAAGGATGCAACCTGCCAAAATTTCTTTCAAATTCTGAAACCGGATTGGCTGAGCTGTGTACAAAGCTGTGCAAACCCTTAGGAGAGAAGCCCTTAAAATCCCAGGCTTATTACATACTAAGGTTTATTACTACAGGGACTTCAGTGCAAACTGTTCTTCAGTTATAGAAGTGTACAATTAAACTCTGGCCATGTAATGCACCAAGTATGGATTGCAGAATGTAGTACTGACAGGTGAGACCAGGCATAAGCATGGATATAAAGCAAACCTATGAACTCAAGATGACCAAAAACTATAAAGCAGACAAAATGATTGAAATCTACAGTGATGTACAGTGAAAGTTACAGTTACCACTCATTACTAGCCTGAGTTAGAATGACCATAAATGCCAAGACATGGACTCACTTTGGCTCAGTGTACCTCAGTAGCTCTCGAAAGCCATCTCTGTCCACCACATCCTTCTCTTTATGTTGTACACTTGTATGATTTCCTCACATTGCCTTGAATCACACTCTCTCAGAGAACAGAGAAAAGTATTCATAGCACATTTTACATTGGACCACACTGTCTATTTGAAAAAGGCTGCACTGTTTTCAGCTGCAAGCATCATTTTTCAGTGAGGTTGACTACTAGATCTTCTATGCACAAATTCAAAACATTCCACAACTTAAATGATAAACCCACCTATTCAATTAGGAATAGCTCTTTATTGGAATTAGATAAAATAAATAACCATTACTATAGGTTAATCTTTATTAACCAATAGTATTAATCTGACTGTTATTTTTTGTCAGTTAACTGTTAATCAGTTCACTGTAATTGAACCAATTACTTGATATATGAACAAAAAAATATTTTCTCAAAAATTACTTCAAATGCAAAACTTTATAGCATCAATGTGGCATGTGACATATCCACTTCAAATGTTAGACAAACATCTGTTCACAATTCTTTCATGGTGTTCAAGCCATACACTATAAAGTGCAAAACCTAGCATTTCCATCTTCTCTTAAATCCTTTTATACTTCAGTCCAAAGTAAAAAGGGAAAACCGTTCACAGTCTGTTTGAGCCCGGCAGAAAAAGTCTCTTTCTCTGTCTCTCTGATGAGCTGAACCCTGTGTGCCCTGTTCTCCAACAGGTCATGCCCTCCCAGCTCATTAGCAGACTAATTGACACTTTATTCCATCTTTTGCACCCAGCAGTGAATGAGCGAATTTAGAGACTCTGGAGAAAGAGGTGGCAGAGCAGTTATTAATCCAGCACACTCGCTCTCAGAGGGTTTGCAAGAAGAATCTCAGAACTGCGTGTGGAAAACTGTAACCACACAGTAAAATCAGCTGTGTTGAATTTGCTCTCACAGTGTCAAATGAAATCTCACAGGATTTATCTGACCACTTCATCCGCAGTTAATTCGGCATATTAAACCTGAACTTAAAGCAGAATCAGAGACGTGAAGGGGTATTTTGTTTCTACTAAATAAAAGTGTTGATCATGTTTTATACAAGCAAAATAAAACATCTCTGCTACAAATAAAAAAGTAACAGTGATTCTAACACCTAACATCTATGAACAGTTCAGCCATAAATGGCATGAGAACCCATCCAAATCACTGAATTCAGGTATTCCAATCACTTCCATGGCCACAGGTGTATAAAACCAAGCCCCTAGGCCTGCAGACTGCTTCTACAGACATTAGTGAAAGAATGGGTCGCTCTCAGGAGCTCAGTGAATTCCAGCGTGGTGCCGTGATCGGACGCCACCTGTTCAACAAGTCCAGTCGTGAGATTTCCTCACTACTAAATATTCCACATTCAACTGTCAGTGGGATTATAACAAAGTGGAAGCGATTGGGAATGACAGCAAGTCAGCCATGAAGTGGTAGGCTATGTAAAATGACAGAGCGATGTCAGCAGATGCTGAGGGGCATAGTGCGCAGAGGTCGCAGACTTTCTGCAGAGTCAGTTGTTACAGACCTCAAAACTTCATGTGGCCTTCAGATCAGCTCAAGAACAGCATAGAGAGCTTCATGGAATGAGTTTCCATGGCCGAGCAGCTACATCCAAGCCTTACATCACCAAGCGCAATGCAAAGAGTCGAATGCAGTGGTGTAAAGCGCTGCCACTGGACTCTAGAGCAGTGGAGACGTGTTCTCTGGAGTGACAAATCACGCTTCTTCGTCTGGCAATCCGATGAACAAGTCTGGGTTTGACGGTTGCCAGGAGAAAGCTACTTGTCTGACTGCACTGTGCCAAGTGTAAAGTTTGGTGGAGGGGGGATTATGGTGTGGGGTTGTTCTTCAGGAGTTGGGCTCAGCCCCTTAGTTCCAGTGAAAGGAGCTCTTAAAGCTTCAGCACCAAGAGATTTTGGACAATTTCATGCTCCCAACTTTGTGGGAACAGTTTGAGGATGGCCCCTTGCTGTTTCAACATGACTGCGCATCAGTGCACAAAGCAAGGTCCATAAAGCCTGACCTCAACCTGTGCTTCTGGAAGAATGATCAAAAATTCCCATAAACACACTCCTAACCCTTGTGAAAAGCCTTCCCAGAAGAGTTGAAGCTGTTATAGCTGCAAAGTGTGGGCTGACATCATATTAAACCCTATGGATTAAGAATGGGATGTCTCTCAATTTCATATGCGTGTGAACAGGTGTGTGAGGGCCTTCACACAAGGACACATATGTCAGAATGCTCTTCATCGACTACAGCTCAGCATTTAACACAGTCATCCCTCACAAACTCTCCGAAAAGCTCCTGACACTTGAACTGACACCCACCCTCTGTAACTGGGTGCTGAACTTTCTAACAGATAGACCCCAATCAGTCAGAGTCAGCAGCCGCACATCCAGCACAAGAACAGTGTGCACAGGGGTCCCCCAGGGCTGTGTGCTGAGCCCCCTTCTGTTCACACACTTCACTTATAACTGTGTAGCCTCCCAGAACAACACTAGCATCGTCAAGGTTGCTGATTATACTACAGTCGTTGGACTGATCACTGGTGGGGGACGAGACAATATACAGGAAGGAGGTGGCTGAGCTGGTGGCCTGCTGTCATAACAACAATCTTTTCTTGAATGCAGACAAGACCAAGGAAATGACTGTTGATCCAAGGAGGAAGCGGGAGCTGCACACACCCCTGTATGTAGGTGAGACTGAGGTGGGGAGGGTGAAAACCTTCAAATTCCTCGGCATCCACATCAGTGAGGATCTCACCTGGTCTCACAACATACACCTCATCATCAGGAAGCCCCAGCAGCGACTGTACTTTCTGAGAAGACTGAGGAAATTTGGCATGCCAGCCAAAATTCTCAGCACCTTCTACAGGAGTACGATGGAGAGTGTTCTTACCAGCTCCATCACGGTCTGGTATGGAAACTGCACTGCTCAGGACAGAAAGGCTCTGCAGCGTGTGATCAAAACTGCCCAGTCCATCCCAGGAGCAGCCTTCCCCTCATTACAGGACATGTATCATGCCAGGGTCATCAGGAGGGCCCACAACATCATCAGCGACAGGGCTCACCCCCAGCACAGACTCTTCACACTCCTACCTTCAGGCAGACGTTACAGGAGTGTGAAGTCCAGGACTACAAGACTGACCAACAGTTTCTATTCACAGGCCAGCAGGCTGGTGAATACCTCACTTACTACCTCTTCCCCATCCCAGTCTGAACTGGTATAACCTTGCACTCAACAACTGCACCTTACCTACACTGAACTGCTGCTGTTAGAACAATGCTGTTTACATCTGTTACCTGCACAGAACACTACTGTTAACTGTTTACATCTGTTACTTGATGCACTTTATGACAAGCTGCTCTACATATTTGCACATTTGCACATGTAACTTGAATTTTATTTCAACTTGGCAGATACTGTACATTTTTACTTTTACTTTTTATTACTGTTTTTAGAGTTATTCGTCCATCCATCCATCCATTTTCTAAGCCACTTCTCCGTCAGGGTCACAGGGGAGTTATTTGTATATTTTCTTTTTTTTTCTCTTAAGATTATATTTGGTGAATGGAGGAACAGCAAAGTAAGAATTTCATTGTACAGTGTAACTGCCTGTTCTGCTGTGCATATGACAATAAAGCTCTTGAATCTTGAATGTTGAATCTTGATGCCAGCTGAGTAAATACTTTTGTCAATATAGTGTAAATGTATAACAATGTATGCATAAAGATAAAGCCTGGTTCATTGTAGAACTGATTTAGGACAGATTTTCTCCCAGATTTATTTAAAGCGGACCGTAAAATGTGTAGTTTCTACTGTTCCATTTATTTCGAGGATTTATAAAATGTATACTTCCGGTCCTAAAATCTGATTGGCTGAGCCGCATCTGTAGCCGTTGTATAATACATGATATAAGTACACCTCTATGACCATCTCACCACAACTGAATTCTGGATTACTGCACCAAATCACGAAAACCATTGTGCTGTTAACGGAATCTTTGCTGCTCGCATGGACCACAGAGTGTACTGATGAAGTAGGAGCCAGTTTTTGTTTAAACTGAGGGACTGGCAACTTATTTTCTTAGCTATAACTGGGCTGGTCAGCTAGCTAACAGGCTAAAAGATAGCAAACAACTCCATCATTAATATCACAGGCTTGAATTAAAGTACTTATGATATGATTAACTGTAAAACGGCATTGCAAAAGTCACTTTCATACAGAATGCCACCTGAATGGCTTACATGCTTTAAATGTCTGTGTTTCAGTAAGAAGTAGCATCAAACCCAGCTCCATACTACTTAAGTAGTGTGCTATGTAAGTTTTAATGGCCAAATAGCCCATATTTGTCAAATATGCCATGGCTGAATCTCAAATTACTATTTTTTAGCTGTATTCTGAACTGTTGGGGTGCAGGAGCCAGTATTTAAGTTTCTATGTAGTGCACTATGTAGTGACCAGGCAGTTATTTGAAATTCAGCCCCAGCAGAAGAAGAGGGGCGCTGATAGATTGGTGCTGTATAAAACTCACCAAAAAGTACTTACTAAAAGTTTTTTTTTGTATTAAACAGCGCTGTGTTATGATATGTTCATTATTGTATGACACTAAAATTGAATAAGTTCATGAAATGACTGCAATATACAGAGAGAGGAGACAGAATGTTCTTCTCCTAATACAGCTAAAAGAACTACATTTCCTGCCAGAATTCTTGTTAATGCTGATTAAGATAATCATATTTTTTCCTGAAATTGCTTTCCACCATTTTATAAAAGCAATACATCACTTGAGACTGTGTGTTACTGTGATTTTATAAAGGGTAAGGGGGGTCTCTACTTTGTGTTGGGCCTAAGAGCACCATTCCCCATGAGAAAATTGCAGTAATGCATGGCTTCTCATGACTCATTGTTTTATTACACATCAACAAAATGTGCAGAAATCGCATCTAAAATCACATAAAAAAACAAACACAAGAAGAAACCTCTGTAACTGAAAGTGAAAAACAAAGATGTTTTCCCAATAAAACAATTACCAAAGTCCTCTGCATATCTCCTCTCTCTCTTCACATAAATCCCCTCAAAATATCTCCTCTCGGTTGTCCCGCTAAAGAAGAACATTTTATCTAGTTTGCATATATTTCAAAAGCTGAAAAATCATTCTGTAAAAATTCTTTTTGCCTAAAACCAAATAAAAAGCAATGTTTTAAATATAATGATCACACCAAAACAAAGCATAGCAAGTGGGTAAATTTATGTTTGGACACACACTGTTTGAGGTCTGCAGCCCGGTGGGCCTGAATAAACATCGGGTAAAAACATTTTTTTCATGTAAAACATTCTGTTTAAGTTGGGCGTGTTTTCAAATGAGTGATTTTTTATGTAAATTGAAAAAACTAATACAGACTTTTAAGGTAAGTAACCAATCATTATTTGTTAATAATATAGGTTTGAATTCTTTGATTTCAGGTGAATCTTGAGAAATATCTGTCTGATGTTGCTATGGGAATATGAACAGATGACTAAATACATGTTCTATTGCAAGCTGTTTAATATATAAAATATCCATGCTGCATTTACCCCAAGTTAGTTTGTTCTGTACTCTGTAAAATCTACAGGGTCCAATTAAACAAGCAGAAGAGACACATTTTTTTTTGGCCTGCAAAGTGTAGAGAAATGATAATCTTCTTTTACATTTTCCTTTTTTTTGTATTAGTCCCTCATAGGCCACTGAAATAAAAAAAATGTGAATGGATTTTAACATTTTAAATTTATGATCAATACCACTTCTATGTTTGTAAGTAGTACAAGTTTGTAATTTAAACTGATGAAAATATATTGCTGTGTGTACTGCCTTGTCTGGCAGTTTTTGGATATATATGTTCTAATATTGTGCACAGTAGAGTTACATGAATAATCATTTTGGGCCTTATTAGCCAATTAGCCTCTCCACCCTATTAATTAGTACCTTATCTAAAAGGCTAGCCGGGATCAGGTTTGAGGCAAAAAGATTATATGAAATGAATACCTTGGCAGAAAGCTGAAATCTTTATCTGTGCTTGAAATTAAGGTACTGTAATTATAAAAGGTTTAAAACACACAGATACAGTGTTTGGGAATAGCATAAATTCAATACAAAGAAAACCCTATACAGGCTACTACCTGAAAGAACACTCATTTTGTCTGTAGAAGGAACTTTAGCCTCTTGTTTCTATCAACTGGAGGTTACACCACACACAATGTACAAACGAACAACCCATTGAGGATGTTCCATAAGGGTACTTATAGAGCCTTTCCAATGAGCATGACCTTCACACACACTCCAATCACCCTAAACCCAATAGAAGCATGTTGAACACAAACCAGAACTGGCAAAACATGATTAGATGCCAGAGTTGCTTTGCGGGGTGTGAGGTAGTGTGGGCCAGACAGCCACTGGAGTCAGAGAGTGTGTGTGTGTGCATGTGAGAGAGAAAGAGAATCACTTTACTGCAGATGAACAGTGTAAAGCAGACAGGTGCAGGCTGCGCCCTTGGTGTCTGTCATCTAAACGCCATGTTAAAGAGATTATGAATGCGCAACAGAGAGAGAGGAGAGCCATCCACAGTTCAGGCTACTGTGAGCACATCTACAGCATCCCTGCCATGCAAGTCATTAATGACGTAGAGAAGGAAGTGGTGATCAAAAGATTTAAAAAAGAGTCCATTTTCTTTTTTGTGGCATAATAACCAATTAGTTATTTAATCTATATTAACAGTATCGTACCTAAACTCTCACTGGTGAATCTTTGTTTTGTCTCCATTAACTCATTCAATTTTGTGCCCCAGAGTAGTTGGTGAGCACGCATGTCCACAATGATCATAGTAAAATGGATCAGCATGTGGAACTGAAGCTTTCTGGGTGCTTCTGTGTTTCCTATCACTGTATAAAGACGCCACATTCTGCCTTTATTGTTGGATGCATTAAGAGTTGCAGTGCAACCATGTGTACACATTCAGAAAGAAATTCATATCTCTGTGGAAATGCTGGGGTGGCACGGTGGCGAGGTGGGTAGCACTGTCGCATCACAGCAAGGTGGGCCTGGCTCGAGTCCCCGGCTGGGCGACCAGGGTCCTTTCTGTGTGGAGTTTGCACGGTGTCTGCGTGGGTTTCCTCCCACAGTCCAAAGACATGCAGTCAGGCCAACTGGACATGCTAAATTGCCCCTAGGTGTGAATGTGTATATTTGTCTGTCTGCCCTGCGATGGACTGGCGACCTATCCAGGGTGTATCCTGCCTTTCACCCGATGACAGCTGGGATAGGCTCCAGCACCCACCACGACCCAGAAGGAGAAACGGCTTAGAAGGTGTGTTTGTGTATGGAAATTCTCATTATTGCCTTGTTTCCTCAGAGTAATGGCTGATTTATTTTTTTGAATGCATCATTCAGAACAAAGTAATTCAGAATGGTTTGATATAAAATGGTTAATTGTAGAAATTTCTTTACAATGGTGTTAATAGGAACCAGGAGTCTTTATGTAGAGTTTTATGTAGATGACGGTAAAATACAGGTAAATATGAAAAATAAGTTTTCTTTGGGGACTATCTAATGCCTTGTAAAGCCCTGCATGTGCCTCTTTACCATAAATGGATTTTAAAGAATGTGTTTTAGGCCAAAAGCTTCTCAAAACTATCATAAAACAGTGTTTCAGACATCGGGCAGTGTATTAACAATCATTTAATGTAATAATTTTCTGTGAGGGAGCTTTTAGTGGCTTTTAACTCTTCAGACCTCTGGTTACTCTCATCACCACTATGAATGACATCTATCGACTATGCACGCACTTTGAAAAACTAAGGTGAATTCCTCTTGAATGAGTGTTGAGATGGAGGCAATTTAAGGAGGTTTGAAAAAGTTTGAGGGATATATTTATGGGAAAAAATGGTGACTTCTGACCTCCAGTGTTTGTTGGCATTGTAAGCCTCATAACTCCAGTACGAAACCAAAGAAATCAAATTTGGACACCAAACATTTTGGCTAATCGGTTACACTGATTACACAGTTACATAAATTGTGTAGATGTGCTGTTATGCTGAACCTTTCTTTTCACTGGACAATTTCACTTCACCAAAATGAGAACATCATGTGGGTTAAGTCAATTTTTCGTATGAATGAGTTTAGTGGAGAAATACAAACTTTATACTTCCTTCAGTGCTCCCATCAGGAAGTCTCTGTTCTTGGAAATGAAAGAATTCAAATTAAAAAACCATCAAAATAAGTGTTGTCTGGGGATGTATATCACAGAACTAACTGCCAGTGCAGTATTACCAAAGCAGTATGACTACTGTCAGTATTAAAAAATGTTCTGTTTCAAATATAGAAAACAAATTTGACTCCAATGAAAGGCTTTTGGTGTCACCTCACTCTCGCTCTCCCAGACTCACAAGTCCATCCTTATTTATTATGGCAAATCTGAACAAGCAGGTATGTGTTTTGTACCTGGAGCACTGGATGACTTATTCAGGTCAGATGGTAAGAGAGAGGTATTTTGTATGTGTGTGTGTGTGTGTGTGTGTGTGTGTGTGTGTATGTGGGTGATGACCAGTCAGACTCTAGGAATAGCACTGCTGTAGGGCCAATATGACTGAAATACCAGCGCTAGGGCTGCTGGGAAGACTACAGCTGCAGTCCTCATGCAGCAGGTACAGCAATACACACACAGGCACACACACATGCATGCACACACACCAGAAGTACAACAGTTCACACAAAATTCAACATGAAAAGAACATCACACATGTACACACATCCTTCCCGCAGGCACAGGCACCCAGAGCAGAGGCCATATGAGGCTGTTTCTACTCCGCAGTAGCCTTTCTGAACTCATGTCTAATGTGGCCTGACAAATATGAACATTTTATGGCTGCTATTGATACAAAATCTCCAAGCAAATGGTTTTAGTTAAACTGATATTCTATATCATGTCATGGCAGATGTTATATGCTGTCATGAGTTGTCATGGCAGAGGCTGTTCACTAATATAACAGAGTCATGTTACCATTACAGTTAATTGCCTTGACAGATGGCATAATGTTTGGTGTCATTATAGATTGTCACATTCTAACTTTTGCTGTGAACTCAAGTTAGTTACCTCGACATCTAACATTATGACATCTGTCACCAGTAAAGGTAACATAACACTGTTATTGTTATTAGACATAATTTTATGTCAGATTATGATATCTGCCATGACATGTTTTATGTCATTTTTATGTAGCAGGGTTCAAAGTGTTACATAACAATTCTTAAAGTCAATCAGCAGAAATGACCAAAATCATAAATAATATAAACAATGGAGTGATGAGGGTGGAGCTTCCTAGAAACAGTTTTGTTGGTTTCTGTTATCCAGCGGTCGGCAACCCAAATGTTAAGCCGTTTTATTCTTTCAACAAAGATCAAACCATCTTGGGAGTCATGACATTTTATGTCAATTTTACCATGTTGGCAACAAATATGTCTGAGCATGTGCTAATGTACTAGTACAGGCTAAAAATATAAACGAAAACTCAGACTTACTTTGCTTTGTTTTAAGCTTTGGCTCAACTATAGTCACTTTTCTCACATCTCCAGGCAGTAAACTTCCATGAAAGTAAAATATTTTCAAAATGTCTCTCATCGTTGGACTTTCCACAAGGCTGAAGCCACTTCTCATTAATCAGTTCTTGTTCAATATAACTGCTGCACCATTTAAGGTGGAACGGGAAAATGTAAAAGCTGGTGAACGAGAAGCTGACTTCATCTCCGGGACTTTGCAGGGCTGGAGTTTCTCACTGGAGATTAAACATATCAGGAAACCAGCTGGAGTGATTATAAACACAAAGAAGTCCATTCATCCCCAAATAATCCATGTTTGTCTTAAATCTTTCACTTTGCCATTTTAGTAGCTACTATTTAGACAAGACTGTTGTCTGCATCTGCTATGGTGGCAGTCTGTACACCAACCTTCAGGGTTAAATGTCAGTGAATTAGCAGATATAGGCTACATTAATTCCAGCATTTAAGACCATTTATTGTTAAAACTGTGTCAGCTGAGCTTTATTTTATTGCTGACCCATTATCCCTTTACGGCTGACACAAAAATGTGGCTAAAAGCAGTGAGAGCTCAGCAGTTAGCTCATTGTTCCTTACTGAGGAACTTAGTTGCACCACTTAATATTTGTTTAGCAGTCATGGTGCAGATTGAGTGATGTGACTTGCAGTGAAGAAGCTAGTCATGCAAGACTAACCAAACGTGTTCCACAACATTTGCAACGCACACGTTCTGAATGTTACACCCTAGCTAGCTAAGATTTGAGTTATTAAATATTCAAGCATTTAAATATTGGTAAAGTCAGTCTGTGCATCGGGAAGTCCACGAAATCCCATGGCTTTTCCAGCACTTATCCAGATCTGGAAACTAAAATTACTATATTCAATTTCCAGGATTTTCAAGACAAACCCTGTTTCACCCTGTCCATCATTGGTCAGGACCTCCAAAGTACCACAGAGCAAGTATTATTAGGGTGGTAGGTCAATCTCAGCACTGCTTTGACACTATCATGGTAGTGAAGAGCTGATGGTTCACACACAGCAGTGCTGCAGCTCAGTGTCCACCAACCAAAAACATCCAGACAACAGTGTCCTGTGGCCAGAAACTGATGACCGATGACGGAATAGAGGATAACTAACACAAACTGTGCAGCAACAGATGAGCTATCATCACTACCTTTACATCTACAAGGTGGACCAACAAAGAAGAGTGGACAGTAAGTGTACAGTGTTTAAAACTGTGTCCGCTCCACTCATGCCAGCAGCCCTCACTAACATGTCACTACCTTGTCAATAACAATGGCTCACTACACAAATAATATGTGCTCAGCGGTGGTCCTGTAGTGGGCTGCTAATTGAACAGCTGGGTAAAAGGGGGCAACAAAGTATGCAGAGAAACAGATGGACTACAGTCTGTAATTGTATAACTACACAGTGCACCTCTATTGTAAGTGGAGCTGATCAAATGGACAATGAGTGTAGATACAAGGTATATACAACCAAATAAAGTGGGCAGTGAGTGGACGTACCCTCACCTGCACCCCTCTGACACACTCTAGACAGTAGCAACAGACACACAAACACCAATCTAACAGCCACTCTTCATGGCAGCATAATAGAATTTGCAAGGATAACACAGCATGCTACATCCAGAGCGATAAACATTTTAATTACACTCTGCAGAACAGCCTTCACAACAGGGTGACTAGAGGAGATGTGGAAGGCACAAAAATAGTCTTGAGAGGAGAAGAGAGAAGAGAAGTAGAGATTTGTAACTCATTCTTTTAGTACTGTCACAGCTTTTCCATCTCCCGATCCCTCCCATATATGTTTCAGACCCTCAGGCTTTCTTGCTAACCCCCCATTTCAGATCCTAAATCTACACTAAGTGCATCTATATCGTACCTGTACCAGAAACAACTTCTATATACATGTACTTTGTAGGCTTACTCTTACTGACTATAGCCAATCTGTTGATGCTGAATTCATCATCCCCTCTCTAGCCCCCTCTACAGCAGACCAATCTCAGCACAGCAGTGACATGGAAGCACTGAAAACATCAATTCGTATGAGAATAATAAGAATAACATCCTGGGCTTCACCAAATATTGAAGCTGAAGTCTGCTTCTCATTTGAATTTTCCCATTCCACCATAAATGGTGCTGCAGTTCCATTCTGGCACCTCAGGAACCATTTAAGATGGAATGGAAAAATCGAGAACAAGAAACTGGAGAATAAGAAGCAACTTCAGCATCGTAAAAGCTTGAACCATGAGAGACACTTTACATTAAACAACTCCACGTTTGAGGAAACGTTTCCTGCTGGAGATGCACGAAAAGCAGCTATAGCTGAGCTAAAGCTTAAAGCAGAGCAAACTAAGTCTGCTTTTTTTGTTTATACTTTTAGCCTGTGCTAGTACATTAGCACATACCGAGACATATTCAAAGCCAAGATGTTAAAATGGATATAAAATTTTGTGGCTCTCGACATGGTTTGATTTTTATTGAAAGGACAAAATGGCTCTTCTTAACATTTGGGTTGCGACCCCTGGTCTAAAGGAACCTTGACTCCCTGTCATGCCTGTCATAGTTTGTATGCTACAGCATCGTGAGGCTTTTATAAATTCCCCTTAAATTACTTATCTTTAAAAAACAAGGAAGATAATCTTCAAAATGCTACCTCAACTTACAGTAAGTATACTGTACCCCATTTACTCTGCCCTCATACATTCTGTCTGTCTGTTCACCCTAAAAGAAATGTCAGTGGACCAGAGTAGCACAAAACTGCCAGCTTGAGTCTTACTCAAAGCTCAAGAATTGACAGGTGGACCCACTGTGTAGCTGTTAGGCAGTTCAGCTTTGAGCATTTGCTAAAAAAATGTATCACAAGGGAAAGAGAGATCTGTGTATCTGCATCTGTGTATTTGTGTTTGTTTTTGTACATTTTAAGACAAAAATGTCCTGACCCTGTAAAGAAATAACTTATCAGCACTCAAAAGCAGCCCTGCTGACTTCAAGTGCTTTTTAACAAAAAACTTTACCAGTTTTTTTTGTTTGTTTGGTTTTTTTTTAAATGAAGGACCAAATCTGGCAATTGAGGTCATGGTTAACGATGATGGGTCAGGACAAAAATTGCATTGACAAAATAATTCAACTGTTTAAGAGCAACGTTCCTCATGGCCGTGTGCAAGCATTTTAGATATTTCGCCCCCTATAGTGCAAAAAAAGATTCAGGGAATCAGGAAAAATCTTAAGTGAATGCCCATGACCTTCAGTCCCTCAAACGACACTGCATTCACAACTAGGATGTTTCTGTGATGGAAATCACTACATAAGCTCTGGACTTCTTTGACAAACCTCTGTCAATAAACACCGTTTCCACAAATGCCAGCTGCACTTTAAAACTGTACTATGCACACTGGAAGTGATAGCGCAACAGCATCAACAACATCCAGAAACCCTGCTGACTTCCCCGGACTCAAGCTCATCTGAAAAAGATTGATGCACATTCTTTTCATCAGAGAGTGCAGGTGCCAGACTGGCATGCTTGTCTGTTATTGAAAATATCTGACACATTATGAAGTGCAAAATACAACAACGATGGCACTTGCACAACAAAAGACTTGGATAACTGATGTAAGCCAAAAATTACACTTTCAAAATTGATTAACCTCATTTCTTCAGTCCTGAAATGGTTTAAAGTGCTGTTAAAAGGAAATGGGATGTAACACAGTGGTAAACATGCTCTTGTACCAATGTTTTTGGAACGTGTTGCAGGCATCATACTTAGAATTAGCATATACTTACAAAATAACAACAAGGTTCATAAGGTGAAACATCAAATACCATATGTTTGTGCTGTTTTCAATTTAATACAGGTCAAACAGACTTTACTGCTGTATTTAACTTGCTTTCTGTTTTTATTGGCCCCAGCTTTCTTGGACTGGGTTTTACAAAAACAACCCTGTGTGTACGTGTAAAGATCTGGCTGGATTTCAGCTGGAAAGAGCTCACCCAAGGTCACCCAAAATGATGAGTTTAGAGCTCCCGTCCACGCACGACACATGGACCTGTCCAACATGGTCAGTGTAAAATCTGTCTCTTATTCTCTTTCAAATAGAGGAGGCCCCTTCTAGAGGACATCTGTCCTCTATCTTCCCTAAACTCCATTTTCCCTCTGTCTCTCAGTTTTCAAGGGCAGCCAGCTGAGCGTCATATTTTACCATGATCTCTCTTTGATGGGCCATCCCTCAGACACTTCACTCACACACATACGTACGAATAAACACACACACACACACACACACACACACACACACACACACACACACACACACACACACATATATATATATATATATATATATATATATATATATATATATATATATATATATATATATATATACATACACACACACACACACACACACACTGAGGCAGAGATCAGAGATATCTTCCCCACCTTCTCGATGCCTTATAAAAGAGGACCATTCTCCATCTCTCTCTCACAGATCAGTGGCTTTTAAAGCATTATGGTATGAGTGGAGGTAAATCTCTGCTAACGCTGACAAATGACACTGCAGAATCGCCAGCCGCTGCAATCAGAGTGTTAAACACAAGCAAGCAACTACACCAGCACGTAATATATTAAACCCCCCTCACATAGGTGTTAAACTGAGCGGTGGAGGAAAGAGAGAAAGAGAAGAATATACAAGTATATCGTTATGTAGATGTTCACATCCATCAAGTATGTGCTATGCTCTCTGTTGCTGATTTAGTGGGGGGCAGTCAAATAAGAACATGATTAAGAGTGATTTAATGTCATCCAGAATGTGGAGAAAATGCACATCAGCCCAACAGAGAGTGAGGTCATTACATCACTCTCATCATCTCTGTCTCTCTCGGTCTCTCGCTCTCTCTCCATCTCTTCCCCTCACTCTCTGCATCATTCTCCTCATCACCCGTGCTTGCGCACTCTCTCCACTCTCTTCATCATCTTCCCCTCTCTGCTTCTCATCTCTAAGAGTAGAAAAGCCACAGTGATGAAGAGCCATGTCGAGGTTTGCACACTTCTTAAAGAAATACTTCAACAAAATCTCTATCTGTACTTAGAAAAGGAGAAAAAAGTCCACAGACTCAAAACACACTAACAGCAGAAAACAATGAGCAGCAAGACAGAAGACCATTTCTGGCCATGACGAACTCCAGAGATGCCTTAGCAGTATGCTTCAATCATTGTTCTTCTGCAAGGAGGGCTGGGAAATATGGGCAAAAATATAAATCACAAAAAAAATAATAATAATATCATTCGATATCGATAAGATATCGCAATAAATGTCGAATTATTATTTCTTGCGAGTTTGAAGGCTGATTTTCGATCCTGAGTGGTGTTTTAAACTATCCTTTATGGTCAGAACATGAGAAACACTACCAAACAGTGGAACATTTCGCAAATCTGTCATGAGATAGAGGGAGAACGTTTCTGGTTGGCTGTTTTTACCAGCTGGAAGAGCACGGCCTCAATTGTTATAACATTCTGTAACATGGAGCGATGAGGCGGACGCATGCGACTTTTATTCTGGGCAAATCCAGGGTCGTGGTCAAAACAGTCCAAAGTCATATATCCAACACGAAGAGATCGGGAGACAGACATGACATAAACCAGAATTAAACAGCACCAGTACAACCTACAACATAGACAGAGATTCAAACAACAGCAAACCACGACCAGCGAACACAGGGCTTAAATAACAAAGGGTAAATGAGGGACAGGCAGGAAACAGGTGAAAACAATCATGGGCGGAGACATGAAACGGGGGACTGGACCAAACCAAAACCAAAACAAAGGGGCACGTGGAGTAGTGGGAGGAGCCAACCGTGACACATTCATAATTTAAGAAACAAAACAGATTATTTAGAAGTGTGAGAATGCTCTATTATATTGATCACTTATCAAACATTTCTTATACTTCTCTCAGAGAAAGTTATATTATGATAATCATCATTATTGTTTTATCACCCAGCCCTACTTGCAAGGTGAAGCACTATCTACTAACCTTGAAGGCTCTTGTGCAATACCTCCTCACACCAACTGAATAATGTTCATAGTTGACGTTCTTTTAGTGAAAGCTATTCTCTGCAGAAACCCTGCTGTGCTTCTATGAACATTATGGCACGCATGGCGCTCAGCCTCCACCTGTCAGTGAAGGTTTGTAGGTTAACTGGTTGACTGTGGGAACCAGTAATATTAAAACAAGAACTCAGATTCCCTGATGTGGAACATCACTGCTGCTTTTTCTGCCTTACCTCAGTCTAGCTGAAGAGTAAATGTGTCTCCTACCAGTGAACAACTGCTGTCATTCAATGGCAGCTGGACAGAATATGCTCTTGCGTTCATATACTTAGGTAGGGTGTGTTTTAGGCCTTTTACTAACCTTAAAACCCATGTGTCAAACACAAGGCCTGCAGGCCAAGTCAGGCCCGTGATGCCATCTTATTCCTCCCATGAATTTATTTTAATTTTCTATTCTTATTAGCCCTTGAGCCTGGCACTACAGTCCCCAGCATGCATTGCAACATAGTATACGTTCCCCTTCCCCCAGCAACAATCTATGGGCCAGTGGTTACACAAAATGAAAAGACGCCTGGCATCTAGTTCAAGCAAATAGGCAGTTTTTAAAAAAACTACCTAAAACAATTTGTTTTTATTTAGTATATTGTTAAAAGTATTCAACACCTATTTTGCTATTGCAGTTTTGGCATATTTTGAATAAACAATGGCTCATTCAGCTCATGGCAAAATGTTAGAGTAAAGTAAAAATGAAATAAAAACACAGCTAACCCAAGGATTTGCTGACATGTTTTAATATGGCTCTTTTAGTGGTGGAGTTTGACACTCCTGCTTTAAACACTCGCAAAAATAAACAGAAACTGATTGTGAGATCCTGCTGATGCGGGTTTATCCCAGTTCCATATCTTTCATTACAATGCTCAGAAAACTATTTGAGAAATCATAGCATCCCCTGTGGAGAATGTGAGTGAGAAAGTGTGTCTTGTTCATTTGTTGTTGTGTTTTTAACCCATTTTTTTCTTGTTGTCTGTGAATATGTTAAGCAAATAAAAGAACGCAAAGTATACAGTGTTACTGTAGATGTTCTTACAGTAAAAATGATCCAAATATCTGGAAATATCACAAGAGAAAACCAAAAACAGAAAAAATCAAACTCACAATGGTACTGTCAGTATCTACACATTCACAGTTCGTACCTCGGCATGTTCCTCCATTGGTGGGGTCACCATAGTACCCAGGTAGGCAGGTTTGGCACTTCTGTCCTGTAGTGAAGTTCAAACACTGTACACACAAGCTTCCGTTCACACAGGTACTGTGTCCATTACACTGACACACTGAAACACAGAGGAGACAGAAGTTTCTTAGATGTGGCTATTCAGCTTAACATGAGACTCAATATCAGCTGCTGATTCTACGTCACACGCTCAATTAAAAACTTCTATAAAAAATCTAAGATAATTATGTATTCTGTGTATATTAAACATGCTTTATTTAAATAAAAGTTTTAGTAAACAAATATGCCCAGCATGCACACCTGGACACTGTATAAAGTCCCATTTATGTCTTCTTTCTATTGGGCACAGGCTTGTGTCCAAGATCATCATGTGATTCTGCTTGTTCAGTGTCTTCACTGGCCCACGATAGGAACCCTCAACACAGCGTCCCTGACCAGTGTCACTTGGGTCTCCACACCAGCCACAGGCCGGCTGCTCCAAACACTGACCACACGAATGGAGACCTGAACAGTTCTGACCTGAAGAAAGTGATAGAGTGAGATAAAGAGAAATATAGAGATAGAGAAACAGGGAGAAAAAAGAGAAAGAAAGTGAGTGAAACAGAAAGAGAAATGAAGACAAACAGAGAGACGGGAAAAGAGAGAGTGAAAAGGGGATGAAAAGAGGAGGGCAGAGAGAGACGGCAAGAATAACAGAGAGAGAAAGAGCAAATCAGATTACATTTCTCTACAGAACAGAGCGACAGCGTCACAGAATGGGAAAGAACTGAAAACATAGTTCTTTATGCACGTTGTATGCGGTAGTTCAAAATTCCAGCTGGAAATAATCCAAATGAAACAACTGCAGCATGAAAAGCTGAATTATTCAGATCAAATACCCTAACACAGGATAAATTTCACACATTTTGGCCTTTAGTATACACTGACTTTATCTTCTAAAGGGTGAAATATTTCAACGAAAGGTTTATTCTCTTTCTTTTAACATTTCTTTGTTCTGTGGGTCTGCATAGGAAATGGCACAATAGAAGCTGCCATATTGGTCACTTGCAGGCAAACATAAAAAGAACAGGTGACAGGGTAGCAAACGAAAGAGAAAGGGGATGGGAGAGAAATGGGTCCGGGGGCCAAGCATCTCTTCCTGCCAAACCATTACACCAGAAAGAATTCATATTCGCTCTGATGTACTTCATACTCAGCCGCTTGGGACAGGAGCAGCTCTTGTAAACTTTCAGTCCCCTTCAGAGACACAAGTGCCAGTCTCTGACATTCAGAATGGCTCCAACTCTACCCCTTCGTCTGGAGGGCAAACGAAGATGGGCAAGGTCCTAAGAAAAAGTCTAAGTCAGATTCATTACGTGTTCTTAAACGCACAACTGTTTGCATGCTTGTGCTCCTGTGTAGATTCTGTTCTTACCTAAGAACAAATCCCAAATCTTTTTGAAAAATGTGCAAGGATTTTAAGATAAAATTTCTTCTTAAGAACGACTGGTGAATGAGACCCAGTGATCTTACCCCTTAAAAGTCACTGTTATTATTAGCTACAAGAAAAGCAAGCTGTAATTTGATGTGAATTATTTCTCGCACATTGCTTCCTGAAACAAGTGCAGAATGTCTATGGAAAGTGCAGATTCTAAACCTCCGATATATACCACACTTGTGTTTGTAAGCAGAAGAGGAGATACTCTATAACAATTTAAATTTGATTAAAATGTAATTTGGCATTCAACATTGTTTTGCAGATTTGAACTTGTTGATAAAAAATATAAACTACAATGTAAATCTCATTATGTAGAGTACTGCGCAAAAGTCAATGATTAAAAGCAAGTTATTCATTTTTCAGGAGATGCTTCAGCGAATTAGATAAGATAGTCTGCACAAAGAGGGTAACAGCTAAACGAAAATAAGTGGAAAAAAAATCATTTTGCAGTTTCCAAAACTTAGAAAAAAGATAAAACAGACAGTGAAAAATTGCTACTAACAACCATTAGACCACCAGAAATGTCCCCATCAGATAAACAGTACTTCATCTTTAAGAGAAAATCAAGCTGCTTCACATCTGAAAAAATCCACAGGTGCTTCTGCCCATCTGTCGACTTTAAGAAGACTATTCAGCAATGTGGGTCTGAAAGAACGTGTAGGTGTCAAGAAGCCTCGCTAAAAAAAAAGAGAATAGACAAAAAAGAAGAATATCTGACAATCATACAGAACAGACCTCCACATCACTGAATGTGAAAAGCAGAAAAGGCAACCAACGTCTGAGACTAAACTGGAGGTGTGGAAAAAACATTCCTGCAGATTTCTTTGAACATCTAATAGCAAGTCTCCTGAAAAGAATGGAAACTGTGTGGTAGACACACTAAATGCCTTGATATTAGGTTTGGTTGTTGAAACTTGCTTTCTGCTGCTGAAAAATGAACTTGGAAGGAATTAAATGGAGGCGGTCTCTGATTTTTGCACATTACTGTATGTAACTATGTATTTTACCAAATTATTCCATAAATGCATTTGAACGGCATGCCAAAACAACAGTAACGTCTAAGAGTTAATAACACAGCTAGATATTCACAGTTTAACTCGAGCTTCGTCCATAAGGTTCGTAAGGTTATTTGCTAGATACTGTGTATTAACCCAGCTATAAGTCACTCCTTTATATTGACTTCTCTGGAGTGTCAGGATATTTCCCTGGGCATTAACTACTGCCTCTGTACTGTGCTGACCTTTCCTGTTTCAAAAATAAATTGAGTTTCATGCTATTAGATTTTTATGGTAGATTCATTGGTTTTGGTACAATGCAATTGACATTCAGTGTACCGGGCATTTGGGACAGACATAAGAGGATCATACAATTTAATTTCCGAATGCAAATGGAGTTTTAGTACTTGATTGGCAGTATATTGTTTACGATCAGCAATGCCCTCATCCATTTCTTTTCCGTTCTGTTGCTATAAATTCAGACACAAAGGACAAAACAGTAAGTGTCTATGAAGGCACGCCTTCAACTTGGCCTTGTCTAATAGGTCCCTGTGCAGAACAGGGGTCAAGGGGCATTATGAAGGTAAAGAGAAGGTCTCTCGAGAGCAGGTGAAGCTTTGTATTTTATACAAGTGGATGGTAGAGTAGATGCCAAATTGGACTGGACTTTATCTAGAGTGACATATATAAAAAGTGTAGAATCTGATGAATAGGGACGCAACAATGTAAAAATTCTGGGCCAATAATGCTAATCAATAATTAATATTATTGCATATACTGATTTCAATAACTGGTAATGTATACCAGTTGATTGGTATGGTATATTTATTGGTATGGTATGGTATATATCAACCAGTTGATTTAACACTAAACATTCTCAATATAAATTGATCATGGATTCAATTTACATTGCAATGACACTAAATTACTAAGTTAACTAAATTAAATGTGCCAATTATTGTAATTATTTTAATTATTTTAGGCAAATTATTTTGTTGAACAGGCGGTCTTAACAGGTAAGTGAATCCAACATTGGGTGTCTTTTAAGGCCACAGCACATCGGATGAGATGCATCCAAAAATTAGAAACCATTTGTTTAAATAAAGTACACAAGCCAGCATCGTCAGTCAGAGAGTCAGTAAGCTGATACCAAACGCAATGAACATGCTGAAAGTTATTCATTAAGTTATTCAGTATTACATTAAATATACTTGTAAAGAGCTGTATGTTTCTCAGCGCCCTCATTGCAAGACGTTCCATGCAGTATAGCAGTGCTCTACAATGTGAAGCATAACCATAGTAACATGCATTTTGATAACGCTGAGTGTGAAATTAAGTTGAGAATTGACTTGAAAGCAAATTAATTCCAATTTGAACTGTTTAGACAGAGGTCAAATTGCCACGTGTCAGATACGTATTTCCACATATCATAAGTTCCACATATCAATTAATCTATCAATCAATAAACCCTTGTTTAGACTTGGAATACATTAAGGGAGACCATCATTTACAATGCAGCCGAGCCAATTCAGAGAGTGCTAGAAAGTGCTAGAAAGTAATACTAATCATAGTAAATTTAAACCATTAAAATTAGAACAATATAGTAACTTAAGATAAAATAAGGATTTAAAATATATATATAATTAATGAAATAAATAAGGAAATGAAAGATGTATATAAAAGTGGACAAAACTGGAATTTAAATGGTCAGATACAATGTGATTTTATAGTTCACACTGTCAATGAAAAAAACAAATGGATGAAAAAAGAATGGATTTGAATCACTCTTTACCTGGCAGTGTGAACTTAGCATCATTTATATGAGTTTATACAAGGATGTGGAATAAACCTCTGTCTCTTGTGGGTGGAGCAACACTCAATTTAAATGAGGCTAGAAATGTTCACCACTAGTGGCTGCATGTGCATCAGTAAGTGTGCAAATCAACTAAATATATTGGCTGTCATTCTAATATCAGCCCAAACGATTCAATTTTCCCATTTATCTGTGAAAAATATTTCATACACTCCTACTAAACCTAACTTTACGCCTTTCTGATGTACCTCGGCTACCACAGATTGAAGTGAAGTGGATGTGAACCTGCAGTTATAAGAATTTCTAAAAGGTTACTATTCACGTAAGCGTGAACAATGTCAACCTAAGCATACAAGGATAAGATAAATGGCTGTCAACCCAGATAGCGCTATGGCATCTCTGTAGCACATTCAATTTCAGCCTACACCTCAAAGAGCACACAAATAAAAGGTTTGAAAAGTTTTCTGAAATATTCCTCTTTATTGCTGCGAGTTCTGGCACAATTTGCATGTTCCCCTGCATTCAGGGTCTGGATTTCCATAAAGCACAGATGTGCGAGCTGAACTTTCTACCCAGAAACACCTCCTCTATTCTCAAAGCCAACTCCTGTTGCATTATTCAGAAGCTACACAATGATTCATTTTTAGCCACTGTGGCTTTTTCATAATCACACAACTCTTTATAATTACAAACACAGGTCTCTTCCTTTCCCTCACTCACTCTTGCTAAGCTCCAAGTTCTTACATTTTTCTATTTAAGTGTTCGGTTAACTGCGGAAGAACTAGGCTCACCCTCAGACTCTGAAACCTACGCAAACGTTATGTATGAAGGCATGTGGAGAAAATGCATAATCTGATAAACAATGCTGTCATTCTATATTTAAAGGGAGCATATTTTACTTTTTTTAAACTCAGTATTTTTCCCCATGCTTGCTGAAAGACAACTGTGAAGAGTCTAAAGCAAATAAAATATTCATTCAATCTTTGTATGAAGGGTTTTACCCTGTTGTTTGCTCTTCTGCGATGAAAGGCCTTTTCTGAGCATTGATTTTTTATGCTGATCACCACTGCTCACACTAGTTATCTGAATAAAAGGAACTAGGCAAGCAGTTGTATTGGGTGGTACTGGAGAACACATCAATGGCTACAGCAAAGCGCAGTGCAGAACGGGTCAGAAACATGTGCCACATACGGATCTTTTACTGCCCTTTTGTGGATCCACAGCAGAATCAGATTTTAGGTAAAAATAAAACAACCCTCCTTTGCATTAAAATAAAGCTCTGCTGATCGTTCAACGCAATTTTAACACTAAACTTAACACTAAACTTAAACACTGGAGATAATGTAGTTAATATCTGGTTCCAGCAACACAGCCAACAGCCTTGCCTGGCTAGCAGCTAACAAAAAGGAAAAAGAGAAATATTTAAGACAAACATTGATAATTTGTAGATGAATGGACTTATTAGCATTTATAATCACTCCAGCTGGTTTGCCATTATGTTTAATCTGCATATAGAAACTGTCAAACACTGAACAGTCACAAAGCTGAAATCGGCTTCTCATTCGCCAGCTTCTTGTTTGAATTCTCCCGTTCCACCTTAAATGGTGCCTGAGGTACCAGAATGAAACTGCTGCACAATTTAAGGTGGAACAATAAGCTGGCGAATGAAAAGCTGACCTCAGCCTCGTAAAAAATCAATTTTTTATTTAGGAAATTATTTCACTTTTGTGGGAAAGTTTCCTGGTGGAGATGTGAGAAATACGGCTATAGATGAGCTAAATCGTGAAACAGAACAAAGTCTGCGCTTTTGTTTACATAATTTTAGCCTATACTAGTACATCAGCACATACAGAGACATAGTTACAGCCAAAAGGTAAAATGGACATAAATGTGGAGACTCCCAAGACTTTGATTTTTGTTGAAAGCACAGAATGGCTCTTCTTAATATTTGGGTTGCCGACCCCTGGTGTAAAAAAAAGCATGTTTGACTTTTAAAGCTTGGTTATACTGATACTCAGACACTGTCACTAGATCATGGAACTGTGCTGGCAAAACTTTTGTTTATCTCTTTACCCAATTTAAATACCTGTGTATAAATATTGATGCTGTTTTAGCTTATAGACTATATTTTACTGAGGACACAACATGGGTCAATTACCCCATAAAATCAAAGGCTTAAAAGTAAAAGTATGAAACGTAGAACCAGTCAGCGAATAATGTTACACCCTCCCACCTAATGGTTATGTAGCCCTGAGTATGTTAGTTAAGCATGCCAAAAACCATGCTGAGCCTGGTTTTAAGAGTCCAGTGTCAAACTGTGTCTGTGCGGAAAAGCCACTGGAACTGTTAACCTCCATGCTCAGAAACGTTCAGCCCTGAAGAGGAAAAGAAGCCTTAGTTTGCTGGATTCTATGAAAACCCTTGATGCCCAAATCAGACTTCTGCCTGTGGTGCAGGTGAAGAACCACTTACTTTGATTGGAAAGAGTGATCTAACATGTTTTTGTGCGACATATAAGGGCAAGTGATTTTCACCAAGATACTACTGGAAAAACATATCTGTGGGAAACAAATTTCATAGCTTCTATATAATTAAAAGATAACTATGACAACTACTGAATAATGTCTAAAGGTGTGACAAACTTCACATGCTTTTTTGTTATCTAGAGACATCTCACTCCAAAACTGATCAATCAGGATGCTCACAGTATGCAAAACAGCAGTAATCAGTAGCTAGTCATACAGCCTAATTTCTACTATCAATACTTCAGATTCAGATATTGTGTTTTGTTTTGTTCATTGTACTGTACTATATTGTACACTATACTGAACAAATATCTTTGTTGCCTTAAATATCTTACAGCTTACTTCTTCAACTACTTTAAAACAGTGACTATAATGTAAATATTGTCTGTACTGCACATATTTAAATGCATGAGCAACATGGGAGTTTAAGTTATCATTAAGAGAACATACGCAGGAGTCATTGGGTTAATAGGCCAATTTTTTGTAGTTCTTTGCAGTTATTTGTAACACCAGTTGAAGTGAAGTTCCAGTGGTCAGCAAAAAGAATGGGCAATGCCCTTGCAGGTCTGAGACCTCAGTACTACCCAACATAAACACTGCTACTAACAACCACTACAGCCACTGCCAATTTACTAAATAAGGAGTAATAAATGTTGGTCCTCCATATGAATGAGCAAATTAGCAACCCTTACAATCTTCCATTTTTAGTAATTAGCAAACCTAATATTCCTCCGCTTAATGACACACACCTACCAACTTTAACAATGTAATACATGCTCACAATAAATTAACCTTTATGACTCAATTTAGAAATCCATATTGTGAGGATGTAGTGAAAAAGTGGGCAACAAACTTGCTCTATAAATATAACTTCTTAAACTGAAAACTTTATGTAAGTGTGCTTAGCACTTTATGGCCACACACAACCCCTTCCTTTGCTACTAATTACTGCTCTGTAGGCACTAGAAAAAAAAATAGATTTGAACTAGCACCTCTCAAACTTTTAATCGAGAACAGACCTTGCTCCGAGGGTCTATTCCCCCATTCTCTTAGGAAAAGTTCTCAACACAGAAACCCAGGCTGTGTGGGCTGCTCTGCAGAATGGACAGGGAAAAAGTGAGAAAGAGAGTTTGGGGGCGTTCAGCCGATGCCTTTTCAAACACTCTCAGACACTTCTTTTCCTTGTTGTTTATGGTGCAAAAAGCGCAGTGACTGAAAATCTCTTCTCTAACCTGCGCAATGCGTTTTCCGTTTTAAAATGTACGTTTAACTGAGGGACCACAAATGTACCTGGTTCACAATGATGTTTAATTAGGTGGCATGTTTCAAACTGCTGTCCACATGAATGCCCAGACCCGGGGTTTTTCAGGAGAACATTGCCAGGAACATCATATTTACTCCACTGGCTTGTCTTCTTCCCAAAGTGTATCCTGGCGCCATCACTTCAGTAGATAAACAGTACACACATATCCAGCCACCCACATGAAGGAAACAGGACTCATCGGACCAGGCGACCTTCATTAAAGCTTTTCGTGGCATCTGTAATCGCTTCAGATCTGACTGGATGGCCTTTGTTGGCCTTGCATGTCAATGAGCCCTGGGTGCCCAATATCTTAACGTCAGTTTGTAGTTTGTCCCTCCTTGGACGACTGTCGGAAGAACCCACCATTGCTAACTAGGAGCAATCCACAAGCCTCGCTGCTTCAGAGGTGCTTCAATCAGATCATCTGTCATAATTTTGTCAAAGTCATTAGGTCTTCACACCTGCCCATTTCTCCAGCATCCAACACATCGACTACGAGAACCAACTTGTGTGGCTGCAACCAATCTGTCCATTCTATCTATCCATTCAATTCTCTCTCTCCGTTCTATCCATCTGTTCAATTCTATCAATTCCCTGCCCACGTAGGCACACAATGCTATACGAATAAGAGTCCTAGGACAAGACTCTAACATTTGCCTAACATCTACCTAGTAAATTCTAAGTCGTTCTAGATAGGAGCATCTGCCAAATGCATACATTTAAATGTCTGGGGCTAAGTATACATGCAAGCTAACATTCTTGTGCCTTTAACTGACAATATAAAACCACCTTACCAAAACAGCTTACTTACTATGTATGTAGCAATATTCCTATTTCAACACCTTAATGGCCTCATATTTTAGAGTACCTAATGGCATTTGTGGGAATAAGGTAAGTGTGTCCACACATATCAATTAAAGGACACTTACGTTTACCACAGAGTTTGATACATGTGATTTCTGTAAAAAATATTCATTTCTCCTACAGAGCAAAACAGCTTAGTCTGGATATATCACCATCTACAAAATGACAAAAAATAAAACATGGATTTCAAAATGCAATACAGAACTTCAGAGTTGTATGTGGGCATAGAGAATCGAAAAAAATCATGCTGAAGAGGAAACTTTCTTCAAAATAAAGTTGGATGATACATTTATAAAGAGAAACTGAAGGGTGTTGAAGCATTTGTTTGAGCTTCAAAACAGGATGATGGTAGAGGTGATTTATTTAACAACGCTGTGGACAAACTCTGAAAAACTGAAGAAAAGGCTGCTTAAAAAATAACATCAAACTAAAGCCATAACAAAACTTTACAACACAATGCACTGGCCACACGGTTTGATGGCACATTATGCGGGAGGTATTTCTTTTATCTCGGTTTTTAGATTCAAAAGACCGTATTTGTGGAGCATACTAAGCCAGTGAAGTCACACTCATTTCCATTTTGATTAGGTGCGTATTATTGTGCTGTCAGGCACAATGCATTTCTTTATCTCTGTCTTGAGCTTTGTTTAAATATGAAAACCACACTTTCTCTAATTAAATTATCCTCCATCACAACAGGTAGATCTGTAGGGAATTTCAGACTAGGGAACTGCTGCACAGTGTTTACTCTGCCAATTGAAAAATGAGGGCTGAACCCTCATCAGAATTCTTATATCGCTAATCCTCCCTGTTTCCAACAGAGAGCTGACCCTAATGATGTTTATTCCATGATAAATCGTATTTATGATCCTCTACTGTCAACATCCAAGAAAACAACACACAAGAGACCAGCAGTTCAAGCAGTGAGCATACAAGCAATAACTAGTGTATCCAGATAAGGATCAGTAAACCCGTCGTAAACAGTCTTACGTAAAGAAAAATGGAAATGGAAAGCCTGTATTCTGTACTGACAACAGTATTCGTGAATCACTCACACATTCAAACTTCACTATCACAATGGTCATAAAGTTGTACATGACTGAATGTCAGAAAACACAACACCCAGAGCTTTAAGATACACAAGATTCAATGTCTTATAATCTGCCTTTTCTTTTAATATGTAGTACAAATCCTATCAGCCTACATTGCCTTCGGAACAGATCCGAAAAAATCTACAGCCTTTCTGGCCATCTATTTACTGCAAGAAGACAACACAATGCTAAAAGGATGTGTAGCCATCGAGAAGCTGTTACTGAGAAAAGAAGATAGACAAAAAGAAGAAAATTTGCACTAGAAAAACTTGGACATCCGACATCTAAAATTTTATGGAAATTGAAAAATCAAAAATTTGTATTTTGTGTTATTTGGATTGCTAGAAGCAGAAAACGCAACCAGCTTCTTAGACTGAAATTTCGAGGTGTAGAAAAATATCCCTACTGACAAGAATAACAGCTGTAATAAAGACAATTGTGCACATAATACTGAAAAATCTGACATTATATGCAGTTGTTGAGGCTCCTGTGTAATTTTACATAAATGCTTTCTTCCTTTCTTCCTAACTCTGAAAAATGAGCAACTTAATAGCTGTTTTCATTGAAAATAAACAAAGAAATGGATGATCTCTCACTTCTATGCACTACTATATAATGTCTTGTTACAGCCATCCATGTATGAAACATTATGCCTTGTCAAACATGAACCAGGCTAAAATAATTGAATGACATTGTGATTACAAAGTTGTTGAAAACAAAAAATGTACTATAGTCCATTTGACACCGTGAGATTTAACCATTTAAATATTTTATCAAGAAGCAATTCATAGACTAAAGTATGAACTAACAAACTATTACACCAAAAGCAAATTTATGCATGTTTCTAATCAGATACACAAGCATGTTCATTCTGTTTAGTTTTTTGGTTTAAGCAGACATTTTTGGTGGCACTACCACATTGTCTAAAAGGGCTTTTGGAAAAAAGAAGTGGATATAAAATAACTTTTGGAGACTCTTGGAACAGACTCTTAGTCATTATACCCATTTTCTTTTCACCTGTGCGCACTGAAAACACGCTCAGGCGCAAATACACAGAAATGTTATGGAAGCCTCCCTCCATGATATTATAATCAATCAAGGTAAAATATGAAAATGGTATAGCGCACAATCACAGAAACCTATGTTAATTTCGCCATGTTGATAGCAAATATGTAATGATTATTCAATTAGGGCAAATATTTTAGATTTTTTATTTTTTGATTAAATTGATTTTAAAGTATTTTGTTGACAAATTTGCAGTGATGCACAATTTAAATTCTTCTTCTAGTCTCTTTTCCAGTACAAAACAGCCTGACAGACTGAAGTTTATATGCACTTTTTGACACATTTTTTATAATTTAAAGGCATCCTAGTATGTAGTTTATCTTCCATTCTTCCTTTAGTCCATTTTCTTAAAACTCTTGCTTAATTATTAAAACAATCAGTGCATTACTCAATTACTAATCTATAGTGACAGCCCTGGAGAGAACCTAGCTTCTGAAGATGACTTACAAGAACTAAAGGTCCATTTTCAGTTCACAAATTTCCTTTATATGATCTACGCTACTTTCAAGCAAAGATCTATACATGCTGCTAGTGCAGTGCAGGAGCTGAGTCTGATAGAGAGTGAGGATAATCTAAGATCAGAGCAGAATCTCTCTCCAGAACAAGTCCTCATGCACAGAGTTGGACAGACGTCGATACTTGATGGATTTTCGAGTGGTGGAGTTTATAGTGAGTGCGTCTGAGCGGCAGGCTGGAAATTTACAGTGTCTGCTCTAACAGAACTCAATCTCCCTCAGGCCTTAATAACGACAGATGGGAGGAACACAGAAGGAGAATGATAGGATAGACAGTGTGAAAGAGAAAGAAACAGATGAAGTGTGTGTATACATATAAATACAGATAAACTGACAGCATTGTCAGAACCAAATCTGGACGGTCAGTTTGTGGGTGTAGGTGATATGGCAAAAATATAATATCACAATACTTAAAGACATTTTCAAGACATACAATATGTATCACAATATTGCAAAAATAATGTACTAGGAGCAGAAGGAAAATTCAAATCATTTGTGAAAAAATAAAGGAAGACAATGGCATTTTGACCTGGCATCCAATCAGCTACTATGTGGTTTATGCAGTTACTACACACAGGTGGTTGTTGTTGTTGTTGTTTACAGGCCCGTCTGAGCTCTCATCTTTTAATTCTACATGCAGTTATTCAGTGTTCTAGTACTGATGATCTTTATAATATACTCAAAAAGCATATCATGGCATAATTCATCTATAGGCTATTTTTTTCTTGCTGGCCACTATTTTTTTGTCTTCAATTAATGCCAAGCTCTTCACTGCCATTCCAGTCTAAGCCATCTTTTGTCAGGGGAAACAAGCCACAATCGTGGGTATTAATGTTACCCAAAACGGATGTACAGTTAAAGTCACAGTTCAGCCGTTCAGACCACAGTCCAAAATCAGGAAAGATTACAACTTTTTGCTCTTTATACAAAAGGAAAACTAGCACAAGTCTTATTTTCCATGAATAGTCTACAAAAGAAGTACAACTGGTACTGTTTACGATTTAAGGGTTTTTGAATGCACTGAGTTTGTTACTAGTGAGTGATGTGCAGTCTCTGCATGCACAGCAAACCACCAATCACAATTATTCTTGAACCTAAATCCTTTTCATATCATTAAAGTTCAAGTAAGGATGATATACACTCAAAAAGAACTTTGCAAAAAGAAAGTAAAAAGTCATTTTTCAGCTTTTTTATTAATATTTTTATTTTCTAAGCAGATTTACTCCTCTACAAATTCACCCCAATGACTTTAGAATGATTAACTCTATAGAAATAGGGCTATTTATATGATCTGGTGAAAATTCCTGTATTTTTCACATCACAATATGTACACAGCAGAAAAAAATATTATATAAATATTAGTGTCAGTTTTTTTTTTTTTACAATATCGCACAGCCCTATGCCAAACTACTGTATTTAGAATAATATATGCCAAAAATGACCTTTTTAAATAAATTATTTATTCTGCATGGTTGGACTGTCACACCACCTGACATATTTAAACTTTGGGAGACTAAATGTCTAAAATATATATTTTTGTTGATGCACTGAAGATGTACTCACATAAAGTATGTATTGTAGTGATAAAGTGATACAGGAAACATATTTATAAAATGATTTAATAAAAAACTATTTAATTTTCTTATTATTTAATAGAAAACTCACATCTGCAGTCTCCAGTCTGCCACTCAAAACACTGTCCATATGGGAAAGAGACGACGTAAGCATTGGAATCCACACAGCGTTTAGTGTTGCTGCACCACACACACCCCATGGCCTGGCTGGTGCAGTTATCGCAGGTGCTGTGCAGAAAGCAGGGCGTCTTACACGGGAGCACTCTCGGGTTCAGAGTCGCTGTTGGAAACACATTCATATTTCAATCATGCTTTCTATATATTACATAGTTTACTGTACTGAGACAGAATGGCATGAATAGGTGTAAACAGGTTCTGCACTGAATCAATTTTACAAGATTTTCCCCTTTTCACAAACATGGTTGATCAACCGAGATATATCTGGTGTCCAAAGTTTTCTTCTTTAGTTGTAGGTATGACATTGTGACACAATGTTATTTGTACAAAAGAATAACTGTATATTGAATAATGTCTTGGCTGAGTAAAGTGTTTGAACTGTTTTATTTAAAATCCATATATTTTAAAAATATATTTAAAAATATAAAATACTTAAAATATTTTAGCAAAATTGTGTAAATTTGACTTCTTGCCAAACTACTCATTTTAAGCCTCTACCAGAGAGCATGATATTAGTGCAAAGTAAAACAATACATCACATTTATGCTCTGTTAACAAGAACCTGTCTGTGCCAGTGCAATGCCACGTATTACACCACCACCTCCCTTCCATTATTTTAGTTTTTTAAGAACTGAATGTTGATGAATCTGACAGGCATGAAATGTAATTTGCAGTAAGTGTGAATTAGGCCTGATCAATATCTACAAATAATTAGCACAATATTTTCTAGTCAAAAAAAATCACAATTATCAATAATATGCCACCCCCCGCACTCCCCATCAACACCCCCCCAGCCCATAGGCAAAATTACATGGGGCCCGCAGCAGCTTTGACAAACTTTCTATTTTAATTAATGTGATTTTTTTTATATTAACTGTTTCAATGAAAATATTTAATGAATCACACATAATTGAATAACAATTCTAAGAACTACAGTATCTCACAAAAGTGAGCACACTCCTCACAATTCTGCAAATATTTTATTATATCTTTTCATGGGACAACACTATAGAAATTAAACTTGGATATAACTTACAGTAGTCAGTGTACAGCTTGTATAGCAGTGAAGATTTACTGTCCTCTGAAAAGAACTCAACACAAAGCCATTAATGTCTAAATACCTAGCAACAGTCCACCTCACAGTGAACATGTCCAAATTGTGCCCAATTGTGTCATTGTCCCTCCCTGGTGTCAAGGTTCCAGGTGTGAATGGGGAGCAGGGCTGTTAAATTTGGTGTTTTGGGTGCAATTCACTCATACTAGCCACTGGATATTCAACGTGGCAACTCATGGCAAAGAAATCTCTGAGGATGTGAGTAATAGAATTGTTGTTCACCACAAAGATGGCCCAGGCTATAAGAAGATTGGTAACAGCCTGAAACTGAGCTTTAGCACAGGTCATACAGCAGTTTTCCAGGACAGGTTCCACTCAGAACAGGCCTTGCCAGGGTTGACCAAAGAAGTTGAGTCCACATGTTCAGTGTCATAGCCAGAGGTTAGCTTCAAAAAACAGTGCTGCTAGCGTTGCTGCAGAGGTTGAAGAAGAGGGAGGTCAGCCTGTCAGTGCTCAGACTGTATGCCGCACAATGCAACAACTCGGTCTGTATGGTCATCGTCCCAGAAGGAAGCCTCTTCTGAAGCTGATGCACAAGAAAGCCCAGAAACAGTTTGCTGAAGACAAGCAGTCTTTTAGTGGAACCATGTCCTGTGGTCTGACGAGACCAAGATAAACTTCAGCAAACTTGTTTGGCTCAGATGGTATCCAGAACGTGTGGTGGCACCATGGCGAAGAGTACCAAGACAACTGTCTCTTGCCCACAGTCAAGCATGGTGGTGGTAGCATCATGGTCTGGAGCTGCATGAGTGCTGCCGGCACTGGGGAGCTGCGGTTCATTGAGGGTAACATGAATTCCACCATGTACTGTGACATTCTGAAGCAGAGCATGATCTCCTCCCTTTGGAAAGTGCACCGCATGGTGGTTTTCCAATAAAATAGTGACCCCAAACACACCTCCAAGATGACAAGTGCCTTGCTGAAGGTAAAGGTGATGGACTGCTCAAGCATGTCTCCAGACCTAAACCCAATTGAGCACCTGTGGGGCATCCTCAAGCAGAAAGAGGAGGGGCACAAGGTGTCATCCACCATCCACCAGCTCCATAATGTCATCATGGATGCGTGGAAGAGGATTCCAGTAGCAACCTGTGCAGCTCTGGTGAACTCCATGCCCAAGAGGGTTAAAGCAGTGCTAGATATTAATGGTGGTCACACAAAATATTGATACTTTAAGCACAATTTGGACATGTTCACTGTGAGGTGGACTCACTTGTGTTGCCAGCTATTTAGACATGAATGTTCGAAAAGAAGTGGTGGTTGGTTTCACAGGTCTCGGAGTAAGCCTGTGCTAGCCTTCACCTTCCTAGCATTGGTAGCATCATGTGATAGGGGGAGTCTTAAGTAGCGGGTGGAATTGGAAACGACTAAATTGGGGAGAAAATTGGGTAAAAAAAAAGATATAATATTTGCAGAAATGTGAGATATTGTACTTCATCTGTCATTACAACAAACATTACTGTAAGCACTTTCATTTATGAGCTTCTTCTGCTGCAGATTCGTGGCAACTTGCGTGCTGACTGCACTCCCTGCTGGAGAAACTTCAGACTGCGAGGGATTTCAGAAGCCGCGCCCACATACTTTCCACATTAAAAACAAAGTGTTTTCTGTCGTTACAGTGGAGTTAATTCAAATAATCACTGGGACACTTAGGGTGTACAGAAAACACTGCATGCCGGCTGCAGACGAGGATCAGAGGAATTTTGTCTTCTTTACAGTAAGAAGTACAGTAAGTGCTCTATGCTAGCATCTAGACATTTCAGCTCATTTTGTTACTACAGTGAGACACTCTGAAGTGAGCTGAAGTTCCAAAGCATGTCAGCATTCATGTTCGATTCCAAAGTAAAATCAGGTGAATTTGTGTGGTAAAGCTAGCGTTACAGTGGGTAGCAGAGAGGAACAACACTGGTAGTTTGTTAACAAGACCCTCTCTATCTCTCTCTCTACCTGAAATTACTTACTGGTGCGCGAGCCCACACTCTTCTAGAACATGAACCTCAGTTTCCCTAGGACAGCTCTTCATAAAAGGCACAGTGGAATCTGTGTTTTTGGCCATAAATTAAATATATAAACATACATATATTTGTTCATTTTACAGGTGATATAAGTGGACATCACCCACAACTTTCAGTAATGAGACAGGTTTTCAGATTTAACAAGCAGTCTAAATATCTGCAGTGTTGAGCAACTTTAAATTGAAAAAATAGCTGCCATTTGCTGATGAAAAACTAAACTAATCTTCAAATAAAATATGTTTGCAGAGCAAATGTGTCTTCATGTCTATTTCTTTGCCACTTGCCATAAGCAATAAGCCATCAGAATCATGAAGAAAATTTTCTCAATGCTTTTCCTCACAACTGATGTAATAATAAAAAACATTCTGTAATGGCTGTGTTACCGGACAGTGCTGTGCTGCTTTTTAGATAATGGTTATTTCCAAATAATTGACCAAAAAAAAACCCAAAATGTATCCATTTAAAGTGTCACGTTATGCACATACTATACTGTAGCACTTTAAATTACTGGCAGTCTAGCCCTCATGTCCGTATATATTGTGAACTATGACACTGCATCTATTATATGTGAAAATGCAAATACTGGATCAGATTCGATATTAAGGACAACTGAAGATCAGACAAAGCGAATGATTTACAGTAAAACTGATTACTAGACTACTGCCACCAAACCTGATAAACCGTTAAATCTAAGTAAGAACAAACTCACCAATGGGTTTCTGACAGATTAGGCCATCTGTGCTGGCAGTGCAGGGTTTAGTTCGGAGTCCAGTCAATTGGGTTTTCTCCAGGTGCACACAGAAGCCAGAGTCACTGGGCTCCCCTTGTAACCAGTGCAATGTGTTGTTTGTGAAAGGAGACAAGTCTTCCCAGCCCCAGTATGACACATTTATCTTCCTCAGACCCACCCAAGGAGACAGATTCTGCAAAAAAAAAGAAATGTTATTGCTATTCAAATCTGTCTAGTAGGTGTTGCTGCCAAAAAGAGTGCAAATGGGGTGCGCAGTGTAAACAAAATGCACCATAATATGATTATATTGCTTCTTTTCCTGATGCATTACTGCGCAAATGTCATAGACCTCCCTTCATTTATTTTCCATTCAAAACACACATTAAAATACAAGTAATTCAGCACAGTTTTTCAGCATCAAGCAAAAGCAGAAAGTACACATCCTCTGCCTTACATTCTTACTTTCAGTCTTCAAAGATATTTACAGAGATATTTTTCAGTTCAGTCTTAGAAGTTGGTTGTATTTTCTGTGTGATCATTAGTACATGTAATGATGCTGAGGCCTGGACTCCATTGTTCTGGGAAGCTTCTCTGTTTAAATTTCTTCTTTTGGTTTATGTCATCAGTGAGGCTTCTTGACCGCTACACATCCTTTCAGATCCATAGTACTGTCTTCTCACAATAGAAGGATGGAGAGAAAGACCTGTCAATTATTTCAAATCTGAAGCAAGAGTGGAGCTTGACTTTCAACTTTCTCTCTCAAAGATAATGTTTTAAGTACTGATGTGGACAGCTTTGGTGGTCTACCAGGTCTTCACGGTTGTTAAGAGTCACATTTTCTCTGTATCTTTTCATTTGTTTTTCATTAAACTATATTTAACATTCAAACTTCTGGCTTTACACTTTTGTCTTTGACTTTATTAAGCAGCCGGATTATTTTACATCTACTCTTCTGAAATATATCTTTTGAAATATAAATAATTTGTCTAAAACCTTTTGACTGTGAATTAAATAAATGAAGGGTGGTCTCTAATTTTTGCACAGTACTGTATACCCTGCAAGTCTTGGTTGAGCACAGTTTAAAGACTGGCTTGTATTATTTAGGAAATGATTTCTAAAATTGATTGTGATTCTCAATAATGAATGTTGTGGTGGGTTAGAGGACTCATTACGTTCTGCAGTCATCTGCCAAATCATGATAATAATTAAGAAATAATACATTATGCAGCCCGAGATTACACCACAGTTATTCTCTTTCACTGCACTTCTGCTAAAGGAGGACTGGGAGATGTCTAAGGCAGTCATTCGGCACAAAGATTAATTCAATATGACAACTTTAAGGTCACAAGAAGTTAAACACAGATCCAACAGTATGTTTAACATTGAGGCCCTTTTTCCTGTGATGACAGAGTGGCTGTAAGTAATCCTCACAATTCTGCATAACATGTTGAATGTATTTTGACCCCATGTTCAGGCTGTCATTAAAAAGTTAATATGACCTTGTATGTTTGGAGAATACTTTACTTTAAATGATCTAAAACAGGAAAGAGGTTCATCTTCATAAACCTCTGAGTGAACTTAACATACAAGGTACATGGAAATTGCAAATAATTTTGAACAACACAAAGATGTGATGCTGTGCAAAATGTGAACAAAAACAGAATGCAGTGATGTGCGAATCTTTTAAACCCTATATTTAATTAAAGTAATAAAAGGACAACATATCAAAAGATGAAACTGAGAAAATGTATCGTATAAAATGTATATGTCAATTATTTGATGCCAACAATACATTTCAAAGAAGTTGGGACACGACAACAAAGGCTGGTAAAGTTGTGTAATGCTGAAAAAAAAACCTGGTGGAACATCTCACAACTAATCAGATTAACTGGCAACAGGTCAGTAACATGACTGGGTATAAAACGAGCATCACAGAGAGGCTTTCACAAGCAAAGGTGGGGAGGGGTTCACCACTCTGAAAAACTGCACTGGTAAATAGTGCAAGATTAAATATCATTCAGAGAATCCAGAGAAATCTCTGTATGCAAACAATGTCAAAAAACTATACTGGCTGGCTGTGATCTCCTGGCCCTTAGGCAGCACTGCATTAAAAAATAGACACGTTTCTGTAGTGGAAATCACTACATGAGCTCAGAAACACTTAAGAAAAATCACTCTTTGTGAACACAGTCGGTTGCTGCATCCACAAATGCACATTAAAAACTCTATTGTGCAAAGTAGAAACCATATATAAACAGGATCCAGAAACCTCGTCACCTTCTCTGGACCTGAGCTCATTTAAAATGGACTGAGGGGAAGTGGAAAAGTGAATAACACATACAGGTTTTGGAGCAACATGCTGCCATCCAGACAACGTCTTTTTCAGAGAAGGCCTTGATTATTTAGCAAGACACTGTCAAACCACATTCTGCATGTATTACAACAGCACTGCTATGTATTAGAAGAGTCTAGTTGCTAAACTGGCCTGCCTGCAGACCAGATCTGTCACCCATTGAAACCATTTGACACAATATGAAACACAAAATACAACAAGGAAGACCCCAAACCGCTGAGCAGCTGAAATCCCATATCAAAACAAGAATGGGAAAACATTTCACTTTCAAAACTTCTACAATTGATCTCCTCAGTTCCCAAACACTAACAGAGTGTTATTAAAAGAACGGGTGATGCAACACAGTGGTAAACATGCCTCAATGTTTTTGAAACTTGTTGATGGCATCAAATAAAAAATTTGCATATATTTTTCAAAAAACAAAATTTTTCATTTCAATATTTCATATGTTGTCTTTATATAATTTTCAATTAAATACGGGGTTTAAATGAATTGCACATCATTTCATTCTTTTCTTTTTTACTCTTGTGTCTCTTACTCTTTATGGCTTTGTAAATTTCTGGGGAAAAAAGATCCATGTGAAGATGATTCTATGTATACAGCCACTATATGTGACTCTGTTGTCAAATAACAAGGTTATATATGCTGTCTGTGCTACAAGAAGAGTCTAGAATGTGCTATTTAGGAGAAAAGCAAACTAAATTTGGCACCCCACACACTGCAATCCTAACGTGCTTCAACATGAATCAACAACCTCCTTACGAGAAAAGGACTTGTGTGCTTTGATTTAAAATGACAAATATGGAAAATCCCCTTTCTGGTTAGTGTAGCCATGGGGAGCGAATGTGGATGAGTGACAGCCAAAAAGAAAAAGAGCGGCAGCGGAAAAACTGGTGCCTCTGCATCTTTTTCACATCAAAAGTGAAGCCTTTAAAGAACTATGTTAATCTTCAAAGGCCAGACAAAAGCTGCTTAAACCTCAAACATACACCGCAGTCGGTGAGGGAGAGGAAGAGAGAAGGAGAGAGGCCGTATTCTCCTCTCTTTTCAATTAACACATGGCTAATATTTACCCCAGCACATCAGGGGACACAATCAACCGCCAATGTCCTGCTGAACTGCGATGTGTGTTCAATTCCGATCAGATGCTGTTAAGCGAAATGCTGCACTGGAATTCTGGAAATAAACTAAGGCTGGAAGATACACATACGATTTGGATAAACCTCTGCACTCAACCATCAGTAAGATATACAAATATATGTGCCTGTTTATTTGGAGAGACATAGGAATGCATAGAGATGTAGTTTTTAAAAACATATTCGCACTATAATCCATACATGATTCAGTGCAGTGGGTAAAAGACGGGTTTAAACAGGTTAAAACAAACTGATTTGCTCATGTTTCAGGTGCAGTGTTGAGCACTACAGGGTTATAAAAGTTTGAACTGCCAAACCAAAATATGAGAATACGAGTGAAAATAAGTCAACGCATCTTCAACAGAGAGCAATTCTGAATAAGGCCTTTTCCTGCACCGTTTTAGTGCACGGTTTCTATGTATTTGCTGAGATTAACACATCAGAAAATAAAATTATATAAAAAGGGCCATAACCTTTGCACAGGCCAAAGGTTATGTTTTATTCTTTCCCCAATATGTTAAATTCAGCAAACAAGCAGTAGTTTGGATTCAAATAAATAAAAATTATTTGATTTCCTTCACAATTTTAAGAGCTTAAGATTCATTACTCTCAATAAGCACTGGGACAATACAGGAGGGATTGTGTGGATTTTTACTAGATCATCTAGTGCACTCGCTTTTAGCATGGAAAGACAAGCCATTCAGAGCATTCACTGACTTCAATCTTTGTTTTGTAGTTACACAATGACTATGCAGATTAAATCGATAATTTATTTTGACAGCTATGTTTCATCTTACCTCACAGAAGTACTTCTGTCAGAGGTTCTGACATTTGCTTAAACATGAATAGCACCTAGTTCTCGCTCCCTTTTTTAGCAGGGCCTCTCTGCAAACCTTCCATCTGCACCCACAATAAAAGTGAATGCATATGGGAAATCATAATGCACTTTTCTTCATTCTGAGATATGTCTGTGTAAGGGAAGGTCTCTGAACTAGCTAAGCACTCTCTTTCATGTGATTTTATTTCCATTTGGATTGGCCACGGCAGTGTTTTTTCACTCCTCCCTTGAGAAAATTACAGGTCAAATTACCTACTGTTTTTCAACGAGCTCAGTGGTGGTCTGACAATTTTAGTCCCATCCAGATGTAACTAGCCATGATTTTCCAGGCAGATGTCACTGTGTGTTGGAAAAACTGGCGCTCCTTGCCATATTTAGTCTCCTAGTGTACTTTTCCATATTAAACACTTCTCGCACTTCAAAAATGTGGACGGTTTGGAAGAATCTCTCAACAATTCAACTGGTTTGGGTTGTAGAACTTCTCTGCCCTCTCTATACTGGAAGAACATCAGGACGAGAAAGAAAATAAACTCACAATCAGAAGAGTTAGATCCCACAAGCTGTTTGAAAATGCTAATATACCATGAACTACAGGTACATGCATTACTTTCTGTTTAGAATATCTTGAACGTGTAGTTTTCTGTGATCATATGACCTCACATGATGCAAACAACCAGGATTGTAGAAAATACAACCCACAAGAAACTAGTCCTGCAGTAATTTTATTGCTGTCCAGACGCAAGAGTTTCATCACAGAGAAGTAAAATTAAGTAAAAATTACTGACATCCTCCTCATAAACGAATCCAAACCAAATACGGCTTTTTGCTCTGTGTTTTTTCTCCCTTGTTGTTTCACATTTAACGCACATTGGACGTATTTTTTTTGGATCGTGCCTGTACTCATTACCCACACTTTTTATAGCTCAATATCTGGAGTCTTATTGGTGCAAGACTAAAAATTACAGCTACAATGCAATGAAATGCTGCAATCCCCATAACAACAAGGGGAAAAAGAACAAGAATACTAAAAAAAGAATAATAAAAAAAGTAAAATTGTTTATAACTTACTTGTTTCTGTCGCTGAAATGTCTGCAGTTCCACCAGTACAAAATCCACCTGTTCGGCCGAAGTAAGTGATGCAATGTTTCCATTCAGGTTTTTACAGTAGTGTTGGGCGTTGTCGTAACTGTCTCTGCTGGGGTTTATTCTCAGACAGACCTCGCCAACATGAATCCAGCCTTCACCACACAACTGGACTAGGAGTACAAAGAGAGCACAAACAAAATCAAATATTGTGACAAGGTAGAATGAGGCATGAATGAACCACCTAATGCTTATTACATAAACATCCTTTACTATTTAAAGTTCCTAACACTTTCAGAATTAAAGTCTACAACTGTATATGATGTAAATATATATATAATGTAAAGTGTGGGGGGATCTATAGCATAGTATCACAATATTTTGCACAACCATTTAAGGGAGAATCTGAACAAGACACTGGCAAATAAGAAGCTGACTTGCTTTGTTGATGGCAAAGCCAACACTGAATCAGCTCCAGCAAAAAAATAATAAATCTCACAGATCATTGGAGAATGCTGTCTCGCTCTCCAAACTAGAACAGTAGTCGAAAAGTTACAATGGGGCAAACATTGCAGACAACCTGCAAAATGTAGCACAATAACAAGAGACTGCTGACAAAAAAACTGGTGGTTGTATTTGCAGTTGAAAAAAAGATAATAATGTAATATATCGCAATGTACGTTACCGCAATACTCAGCATATCGTAATATGTTTAAAACTGCAATAATATTGTACCATGGCTTAAGTATCGTGATAATATCATATCATGGGGCCTTTAGCAATTCCCACCCCTAGTATAAAGCCCACTGAAAATATTCCACTGCAATGCTGTCTTACCAGAGAAAGTCTGAGTGAGTAAGAGCAGAAGCAGGTTACGGTGCCGAAGAGCAGAGTATAATACACAATGAATGCTATAAGTAACTGGGCAGTTATTGTTTCATTTCAAATTCAGTGTGCTGAAGCTAAAACAGCAAAAACTGTCAGGTCTGAAATACATATCAGCGGCTGATGTATTATTTACCAATAATTGGAAAAATGTCATCTACTACTGGAATTACAAATGATAACTACAACGGACAGGCAGTGGCTTATTTTTAGCCCTCAAATGATGTACAGGTGGTCATTAGTGCCACTTCTACATGAATGAGTGACCTTGCATAAGACTCTGATCTACCATTGTAAGTGGTCCGACAATACCATAAAATATTTACGTAAAATAATAATTCTTACATCTGATCGGTATCAAGGCTATGTATAATTAAATAAAGTCTATGTGCAGAGGTACAAAGTGTAAAATGGCAGAAAGACATTCGATGCACTTGTATTAGAATGCACAACACGGCTTCCTAATGTTACAGTGTGTGCTTTTCCACATAATGTGCATAAATTTGCAGGATTATCATAAATTCTCCAGTAAAGCTATCAGATTCTGTCTTTCACACAACATGAAATTATTACCATTCACACCACAACAGCAAAGCCATAACTCCTCAGTTGTCACTGCATGGAAATTAGGTTTAAACTTTGATAAACTCCATCACCTCCTTAACAACTTCATCATCTGTATGGGTGAACACACTCTGACAACAGCATCTCAGCCTGCGGTAGCTTGAGCCACTAGTTTAATATCTTTGTTTATGTGTACAGTGTTTTTTGGAAATGTCATATGTTTTGAGATGATGCTTTGCGTCTATTCACACATGGCTTCTAAAAGTGGGAAACTGGCATTACATTAAGTGAATGAATGAGTGCTTACAATCTACTTTAAATGCACATGCAGCATATGTTTAATCCAGGGATCTCAAAGCATTTGCATTAGCCATCAGAGAAAATTCAAGTTTAAGGGTCCTACCTCCTCAGCCGTGTATGACTGAGAGAGACTGTAAGGCGACCCTGTGTTTATTATTCTTCACTTTAGTCTGCTCTGCTCTGCCTGCTGCTTTCTCAGTCTTCAGCATGAGAAAAGGGAATGATCTCTTCTGGGATGCTCATCAGAGACCTTCTCTGCTATAGACATTATCTAATAATAGTATAATCCACATTATCCAAAATAAACCGAGGGGTTCCTGAAATGAAACCAGACTGGTTATTTCTGCTCTGTTGGCTGAGTGCGGTTTCCTAATTTACAATGAGATTTTTTCTTGTTTTGCTTTCAGAAATTGGAGAAGCGTTTAGGTGGGTGTTTGCTAGCCAATGTCACTGAACATCGCTCCAACGTTCTGTAAAGAGGCACTGGTGCTCAGAAGGCTTTTTTAACTCTTGCTAACCCCTTTAAACACCTGAAAGCACAGTCCATAGGTAACTGGACAGTGACTATTTGTCTGGGATGCACTGATATGGAACTTCTGGGCCACTAACAACAAACATTAATTTACTCTTTTTTGGTCATTATAATTGAAAATGTTACGGTTTACTTCAGTTTTTAGTTTTATTTCTATCTCTCTGTCATTTTTTATTTGATTTTACTATTTTACTTGATATATTTTTTACTTATTTTAGTAGCTTATATTACTTTATTTTGCTTTTTTTAAGATCCCTTTGTATTATTAATCTTGCTTAGCTGCACTATAAATTAATTTAGCAGCCTATTTTTAGGTAGCGCATGCGCTGATTCATATATGGTCATTAAAGCCACTTCATTAATTGTCCTTGAGTAAGGCCCATTGACCTATCATTGTAAGTACATACACTATATTGCCAAAAGTATTCACTCCCACATCCAAATCACTGAATTCAGATGTTCCAATCACTTCCATGGCCATGGTGTATAAAACCAAGCACCTAGGCCTGCAGACTGCTTCTACAAACATTAGTGAAAGAATGGGTCGCTCTCAGGAGCTCAGTGAATTCTAGCGTGGTACCGTGATCGGATGCCACCTGTGCAGCAAGTCCAGTCATGAAATTTCCTCACTACTAAACATTCCACAGTCAACAGTCAGTGGTATTATAATAAAGTGGAAGTGTTTGGGAACGACAGCAACTCAGCCACAAAGTGGTCGGCCACGTAAAATGACAGAGCGGGTCAGCGGATACTGAGGCGCATAGTGCACAGAGGTCACCAACTTTCTGCAAAGTCAATCACTACAGACCTCCAAACTTCATGTGGCCTTCAGATCAGCTCAAGAGCAGCATAGAAAGCTTCATGGAATGGGTTTCCATGGCAGAGCAGCTGCATCCAAGCCTTACATCACCAAGCGCAATGCAAAGCACCGAATGCAGTGGTGTAAAGCGCCGCCACTGGATCGGTGGAGATGGTGGAGACGTGTTCTCAGGAGTGACCAATCACGATTCTCCCACTGGGAATCCGATGGACGAGTCTGGGTTTGGTGGTTGCCAGGAGAACGGGACTTGCCTGACTGCATTGTGCCAAGTGTAAAGTTTGGTGGAGGGGGGATCATGGTGTGGGGCTGTTTATCAGGAGTTGGGCTCGGCCCCTTAGTTCCAGTGAAATGAACTCTTAATGCTTCAGCAGACCAAGAGATGTTGGACAATTTCAGGCTCCCAACTTTGTGGGAACAGTTTGGGGAGTTTGGTCCCTTCCTGTTTCAACATGACTGCACACCAGTGCACAAAGTAAGGTCCATAAAGACATGAATGAGCGAGTTTGGTGTGGAAGAATTTGACCTCAACTCGATAGAATACCTTTGGGATGAATTAGAGTGGAGACTGCGAGCCAGGCCTTCTTGTCCAACATCAGTGTCTGAACTCGCAAATGTGCTTCTGGAAGAACGGTCAAAAATTCCCATAAACTCACGCTTAAACCTTGTGGAAAGCCTTCTCAGAAGAGTTGAAGCTGTTATAGCTGTAAAGGGTGGGCCAACATCATATTAAACCCTATGGATTAAGAATGGGATCTCACTAAAGTTTATATGCGTGTGAAGGCAGATGAGCAAATAATGTATATAAAGTATTGTAAATGTTGACTGATTGATTGATTGACTGATTTTGGACCCAAAAGTAAGTGGGATCAACCTTCTATTGCACACTTCTATAACTTAAGAATAACTCAATCAAGTTTACATTGTATTCTATATAGTTACATTAATACACCTTAACATGTCATTAGCCTGGAATTTTAAGGGGTTCAAATAAATCCACACTTTAATCTATATATTATCAATGAGATTGTTTTTACTAAGAGACTGAGTTTCCAGTTAACCAGTGTGACAGTCTGCAGTAGTCTACATTTCACAATCATGGTAGTGCATTTGATTTTACTGCTCTCCACAGGACCTGTGGGATAACAAATGTGTGTTTGTGTCCACATCCGTATGTGTGTGTAAATGTCTGAAGACTCTCTCTCATGTTGTGATGTTCATGGCAGTGACAAGGACAAGTAATCAGTCTCAGGTAGCACCGAGCAGTGAGGCTCTCTCACTGATACTGATATCCTTGAGTGGAAGTTGATAACATGACTAACTGGAGTGGAGTGAAGACACCGGATTAACCCTAAGATGGCATAGTTTCTTACCAGTCATAACAAAGACATGGTGTAATTCATTATGAATTATTTCTCCCTCATAGCGGAAACAAGCTAAAACACGCTGAGAAATTATGTGGAAAGTGCAAATTCCAACCTTTCAATCCATACCACATTTGTGTTTGTACGTAGAAGACAAGACATTTTCTTATGATGGAACTTAACCTGTGTATAGAATATAAAGCATATGTCAAAGAATTGTATTGCATAACTTACTATGCAATTAAAAATGTGATTTTTATTTACATTTGGAACAGTATAGTAAAACAAATGTAATGACTTTCAACTTCTAAGGTTCACATCCGCAGACTTTACACAGCACGCAGTCTTTCCACATACAGCGAAACTAGGGGTGTGAGCCTTTGAGCTGACAGCAAATTCATTTGAATTGGCTTTCGATTCAAGCATCTTTATCGCTGCATTTACACTGCTCTGGTGCATCGACAGACGTGAACGCACTCCCCGTCTTCAACTGGCCGCATGTGGGCGTAAACAAAGACGTTCTCTGCGTCGTCCAATTAAATCACATCCTGCCAAGTCAAATGTTAATTAATAAATGTGCTGATTTTTCTAATAATCAAAAAACAAACTTAGTATGTTATCATTACCAACATATATATACTTATATTTAAAAATGTCTGGGTTTAAAACTGTTTGGGGCTTTTTCTCCATGCTCCCCTGGAAAGTTTGAATGTTTTATACATTGCGTTGTGAAAATTTATTGCGCAAACACCAGCTATCTTCTGATTGGATAGACGCATCGTGTTGCCCGGATTAATCTGCATAAAGTTCAGCTCGGCTCAACTTTTCATGCACTGCGCAGACACGTCTGGCAAAACCAACACTTTCTATTGTAAATGAATGGGATACGTTGCCGTGCGTCGACATGCCAGAGCAGTGTAAATGCAGCCTAAGAAATATTATGATGCATTAAAAGTATGTCTAAAAGATAAAACGTTAATCCCTTAACCTCTTAAAATCCAAGCATATTACATATTAAGGCTTATTATTCAGTAACTACTTTAATGCAAACTAGTTGAGCTATTCTTAGGTTATAGAGGTGTGTATAAAACTTTGGGCCCACCAGCCAGCACTGGCTATGTAAGAGGTTAATGTTTCTCAGAGGAAAACTGAATCAGTCAAAATACTTTTGTAATGTTTATTCCAAGAATGGAACAAACAAACAACGCTTCTTTCAGCCGATCAATTTGCAGTGTTTACAAGCAGCAGATGATTTATCTAGGTCAGTAGGTCTCAACCTGGCGAGTGTGTTTGTGTTTGTTAAGGAAAAAAAAGCCTATATTTTGAATAACATGTCTTTAAAAATGATTTTTCCACAAATCTCCTCAGTCTCTCTCAGTAATATTGGGGTTGGGGACTCCTCTGCTGCTTTGCATATGAGGAGAGGATGCTGTTTAGCTGCTGAGGTGCTACAGCCCCTCAGTTGCTTTCTGTGAGTTCAAGTTCAGCCCAGTCTACATGCCATTTATTTTTCCAGATAAAAAGCTCTGCTTGGGTTCACTGCACCATCTACAGCTTCATTCTCTACTGTCATCAATACAATATCACGCTATCTAAGTGAAAACAGAGGAGCGAGTTTCTTTTACCATCAATAAAGACGCATTTGGGAGGATTTTTAAACAATGCACCATAAAAACAAATCAATTATTACCTAAGCATGCCACGTTTTGCTTTTATCTCATACTGTTCACAGAAAATTCACTGTCATGACAATTATGTATGCAATTATAATTAACAACCACAACTTCCAGCATCAGTCTTACAGCTACAATGTTAATAAAACTTTATATTGTGGCATAACACAGGTACATATGCACAAATGACAGACAGGCAGTATTTTTGAAGTTTATATGCCTGTGAACACGCTGCACATACACACTATTGAGAGAACGGCTTTCATTATATTGAAAATGTAGAGCAAACACAAAGAGCATACACCCTCTTCAGATAGGTAGAAATCATGGCTCCCTGTGGGAAAACACTACAAGCGGCTTAATAATGCATCAAACATGCATAACTTCCTCCTTTCACATTTTTCTGGGATCAAATGAAATAGGTCTAGATCTCCTTGGAGTGCTGTAGGTTCTTCTTGGACTCGGATAACTGAATAAATTATTTATATGTTTAATAATTAAGTTATAAATTTTTATTTAACACAGGTAACAGACACATGACACTGCTTTACTAGGTGGGGCAAGTGTTGCTAAAGCATAAATCTATCCTTTCATTCAGAATCAGTGTTTTCGATTTTTTTTCTATTTGGCTTCAGTTGCTTGCATAAAATTATTATATTTATACTAGACCTGAGCAATTTCTCAAGTTTTTAATAAGTAGGAAGTTGTAAATGAAGATTGAGAAATTTTACATTTTGTCTGAAATGATGACCAGATCTGTATCAGGTTAATAGCTACACCCATACCACCCACAAAAGGCACTGTCCATCTGTCACTTCAGCACCAATCTCGGAGGGTGCTCTGATTCTTTATCCTCTAAATGGGCATTATTTGAAAATCAGTTACTGAAACTAAACCTGAACTGCGGTGGGTTGACCTCTAGCCACCTAACTACACTAGCATTAGCATAGCCCAGCAGAGTAATAGCTGAAGGCACCACAGAGCAGTTCTATTTTTTATCTTTCTGTCTCTTCAACACCAGATATTCAAATTTTTACTCAGATATGAGTTATTATCATCTCATATATATATATATATATATATATATATATATATATATATATATATATATATATATATATATATATATATATATGAGATTCCGAACATTTGGTAATATATATATATATGTGTGTGTGTGTGTGTGTGTGTGTGTGTGTATATATATATATATATATATATATATATATATATATATATATATATACATATATACTTTCTGAATTAAAGAATGAAACATCTAAACATTCCTTATAATGTCAAGTTTAGATTTAAATCTATATTTTATAGAGCCGCTCTGATGATTTTACATGTCTACACTGAAAATACGATTTTAAATTATTTTTATGAATATACCTTTTTAATTTCTAAAACACTTTAAATCAAATACCATTTTTTGTTGTTTGTTTCCTGAATACCACTATGTAACTGCTGCCTGAATGACATCAGTTGTTTTTGGCTCCAGTCATTGGTCCATTCATTGGCTCCATTCAATGCTACAGAATCCCCAACTCAGTTTCAAAAGAGGTTTCTAGAAGTTTCCAAAGACCCCAAGCATCAAAAGCATGGGAGTACTTCAAATTAGCAAAAAACTAAAAGGAGGTCTGTACACTGTGCAGCTTAGAAGGCATACCACAGCAGCACTAGCACAATGCACAAGCACCTGAAGAGAAAACACAAAAGTGCTATTCTGGATTATGGATTACCAGAAAAGGCAAAACCATAATGTTGTCTATTCATGTTTATTAAATTGCCATTTAAAAGGGAGAGCTGTTTAAAATCTGCTGTTCTTGTAGCTGCTAAATACAGTGATAATTAAAGCCGTAAAGCCATCTGCCTGCCTCCCTTAGAATTTCTACAGAATAAGTGTTTGAGAAAATATTTAGTCTATTATCTGGGCTTATTCTACATTGATTAACAGTGTCAGCATGTGTGTTTGTGAGTTTTGGGCTTCATGAGACATGCACCTTATCTAATTATCTTGCACTTGCCATTATTTTAAGTACATTTCTTTGTGTAGGGAATGTCATACATTGATTTTTTTGGAGAAAAATCAATCAGTTAAATTAAATTACTAATCATTAAATCAGTCAATAGATTCATTGTTAAAAAATAGTTGTTCGTGGTAGTCCTAATATTTTACTATAGAGTTATTATTAAAAAAAAAAAACATTACATGATTTAAAGTGATTTAAAATTTCTTAATTGTAATGTGCAATTCAAATGAACATGTATGCTCTTAGTTTGAGATTTTATTTTTTTAGAAAAAAAAAACAATTCTTCAGGCCAATCTTGGCTTTTTTTTTTTTACATTAAAAGATCATTCATCCACCCCTCCGCCATTTTCTCACTGGGCATGGCATGGCACTCCTGCATCTGTGGCTCCCACTGGCAGTTGATGTTGACCGAGCAGCTTCTGCAGTTGGTCAGCTCACTGCATATCAGCTCACTGTGGACGCGGCATTCAGTGAAGTTCTTCATAGACTGAGAGACAAGAAAAACAGCTGTCACACTTCAATAAAGGAATCACCTCTGCACAGTTGCACAGTGTCACTGCATATCATTAAAATAAGCTGTGTGAGATACACCCGTCATATTACCCATAATATTCATAATTAAATGATTATTATAGAATCAAGCCTTAGTCTGCTGGAACATAGCCTGCACTGTGGTAGGAGGCACCGTACGCTCACCTAGAAAGCTACAGCTTAAAATCCTACAGAACAGGTTTATTTTCGGATTTCTGTCACTCCGCCAACTTTTCTCTCACTGATGTAAGTTTTATTGACTGAACTTGTGAAAGCAGAGCACTAATTAGTCAAATTGAACCTCTACTGGGGGCTGGCTTCTCTTTAGCTAAGCTATTCTAGCTCAGAGAGAGGAGCCAGTTAGCATTAGCTTAGCAGGGAAGCTACAGCACCAAACACCACAGAACAGGTTTAATTTCAGCTTTTTGTCCCTCTAACACCAACCACACAAATTTGTTTCTTAGATTTGTGTCATTGTCATGTAAAAAGTAACAGCATCAGTAAAACTTCCTATGGTGAGAATTTGCCTTCTTCGTGAACCAAAAGTGGGCTCTGCTGGTTGGTTTCAGTTTCCCTGTCACAGCAACACCTATATAATTTACTGATGTAAATAGTCACAGAAATCAGAGTAGTTATACTGACTTTTGTCACAATCTATATTTCAGTTAGTTATACGATACTGGATAGAGATGAGAGTTAACATTTATTTCTTAATCAAAAATATTTCACTGATTTAAAACAAAGTTTTATCCATTTATGCACCCTTTTAAAAAGTAAATGCTCCAAAAAGGCTCACAAGCCTGGAAAGACAACACTAGGCTTCACACAGAATCTTGAAACTAGAGCAACGTATTATATGGCACTATGGGACTATTTCCCCTTGTGTAAATGTTTTTTAATAGTTTTGATACTTTACATACCTTCTGTGATTTAGTCTTTACACCTTTCATTAAATTTACACCGTTTAGCAGATGCTGTTATCCAGAGCAACTTATAAAAGTGCTTTGTTGTCCATGTATTAAAGCGCATTATTCTTTGTTTGCTGTCAAAAAACGTATACGATTAAAATGTTTCATTATTATGTTTCGTTTATGGCAAAAAGTTGGAGCTGGAACCACTGAATTTATCAGAGCAAAACTTATTTTATATGACTCTAACAACACACTTTAGTTATATGTTCATAAATGCACTTTTCTTGCAAATTTCACTGAATCATGACTCTGGTGAAGTCTTCTTATGGGTTTGTGGAGACAACTTGGGTTAGGACTACAGCAGGACTCATTAAATCATAAGTGAATCCTGACCTGGAGCCCTAGTCTTTTTTTCTCTTAAATCTCACGAGGTGAAAAAGAAAATAAGCCCAGCAGAGCCAACAGTCGACTGAAAAAGTTTGACTAAATGCACTGCAGACATTATAATGTGGTATTGAGTTTACATGAATGAAATTTATGATTCATCGTTCAATATAATGTAGGCTTCTGTTTATCAGTGATAGGTCAGTGTGATCTTTCCAGCACAGGAGGCTGAATACAGAATCACATTCAGCCTACTTCCAGTAACAAAGAAATGCACAGTACATAACTAATTATCTAAAAATAAGGACATGGAAGCTTCTGGGCCAAACACAATTTGCTTCCTATTCTTCTACTGGTTTGTCAGTGAAATGTCAGGTGTACCCTTACACATAACAGCTTATTTATAACATTCATTTCATGAATTTAATCCAGAATACAGAATAAAGCCTGCAATGGCATTAGAAGGCATTTTCAAACACAGGGGTGCCTAAGTTTTTTCAAATGAGAGAAGAGCTGTATCTTGAATTTAACCACTGGACATTAGTTTGGGATACCTTTGCATCACAATATTAGTCAACACTTAAAAGGTACTGAAAAAACATCTTAACCTTTAGAAGTCGAGCCTTTAGTCTCGTTCAGCAATTTTCTTCTAAAGTAATTACACAATCATTGTTCCTTACGTTAGATACGTTCTACTTAGATTCTATATTCACAGGTTTGTGTCTGCACTTTGGACTTTTTTCCGTTTGGTTCTCTGTCAAATATACATTGATCAGGCATAACATTGTGACCTCCTCCTTGTTTCTACGCTCATTGTCCATTTTATCAGCTCCACTTACTGTATAGGTGCACTTTGTAGTTCTACAATAGACTAGACTGTAGTCCAACGTTTCTCTGCATACTTTGTTGCCCCCTTTTACCCTGTTCTTCAGTGGTCAGGACCCCCATGGACCCTCACAAAGATCTTTCTTGGCACTGCAGTAAACTGATGTGGTGGTGGTGTGTTAGTGTGTGTTGTGCTGTTATGACTGGATGAGGCAGCAGTCTACCTAGTCCTCTACTTACAGACAAATGTGGTATGGATTGAAACTTTAGAATCTGCACTTTTGACACAATTTCTCAGCCTGTTTTAATAAACTACATGCGAGATAATTAGTACTGAATGATTTTGACATTGCCAGCAATAACTGTGAGTTCTATTGGTTAGATGTTTTGTCCAGGTGTCTGGACACACCTGAGTGCAGCTACTGGAAGCAGAGACGCACTTCTTATCCTCACACCACTGGCAGCCTTTGGTGTTGGCAGTGCAGGAGGAGCAATCAGAGTAGTGGAAGCACTGCTCATCTGTAGCATCTACAGAACAACATCGGAAGAGAGGGATAAGTAAACACACCATAAAATCAATCCAACTGGAGGATCTGAGCTGTTGTTACAGAGGTAACAAGGCCTTGGCTTTCATTTTCCCACTCATGTTAAGACAAATACAAAGCGCTGATGAAATGCACTCTAACTCTATCATAAGTCTTTACCATGGCACAGCAGCAAAAAGCATGTTTCCTCATAAGCACATTTTAAAGAGGTAATGAATTGGCAAAACTGAAAAGTTAATCACTCATTTAATGACGCAGTACATGTAACATTAATATTTTCTTCATGTCCTCATATACCTAATTGAATTTTTCAAGGATCAAATGGGGAAAAGAGTTGCCCTTTTTAGACTACTGACTAAAGGCAGTGATTAATACATCACAGTAGACGAGAGCAACTGAGTTCATCTATTTACATGATTTACAGAATGATGTTTTTATAATACACACCGTTCATAGTAAATATAACAGAATCTCTCCAAAGAGGTAAAAGAAATAACATAATACATTAGAGACATATGGTTTCTAATAATTGACAGACAAGACACTGAAACTAGAGATGTGCACAGATACTCAAGTACTAGCAAATCAGTATTCGGGTATTTGTTACGTTTTAATACAGGAAGACAGAAAATATGCTGACCAATAACTGACTACTTGATTAAATTGAACTGAATTTGAATAATTCAAAGTCTTTAATAACTCTAATTTAATTCAATAACTAATACATTTTTCACAATAAATGTATCATTACACTGAGTACAGCTTGCAAAGTAACGACTTTACATTGCAGCCAGGCAATACTAAGCTTTTACTTTAGCACATATAAAAAAAGAAAATGGACACACAACATCTATAAGTTAATATCTGACCTGTAGTCCCTTTGATCAGATTTTGAGGAAGCACAAGATGGCAGGTCTACACCAAATTCTGAATCACTGCTAATAATCAAGGTTTTTCACAACAAACTAATTAGCCAGAAACAAACTGAACACAGTTCAGCAAACAAGACGGTCTGTGAAATGTTGGCCTCTAAACTGCTAAGATCAAAGCATATTTGATTAAATGCTCTTGCTTCTTTACTTCACTTTTCTCTTTATTTGGTAGAACTGTTGTATGAAGGCAATAGGACACTTGTGTTATTGTTAAACTTGATGTTGTTGATCACTTGATCACTTGATGTTATTCACGATAATGCACTCCCTCTTATGTTCTATAGCTTAAATAATGCACTTGGCTACAAAAACAGTGAAATATATTTTTCTGACAAGCTAAAATGTTGGCACATTGGCACGTCTACTTAGATTGAGGAGATAATCACTCATCTGACAAAAACACCTACAGATTTCCCTATTTGTGAATAGTAAACCATATTTTAAAATGTGCTGCAAATACTACATTTTTTTTATTGCTAGATGATTTTAGATTCCAAACACCTGGCGCTACAGCCTAAAAAGTTAAGCCTTCTGCCCTGTTATTTTCAGCTGAAGTGCCTTTTTAATCATTGTTTTTCCCTTCCCACAGTTCATCAAATATCTATTAATTAATGGGTATTTCAATATAAAAAAAATCTAAATAAGCCAAAATCCACATCCCCAATTGAAACAACATAAAGCACTGTAAATTACAGTTTTGTTAAAACTGACCATTATTGCTATTAAAATATCTGTGATACTGTGATTCTACCAAATATTTGATTGGAAAAAGTATATCAAACATTTAGCACTGATTTATTTACAATGAGCTCTAAGTTTGACCGTAATAAAAACATAAAATCTTTGGTTCTACAAAGTGTCAACACAAATGCCTTTCACTAACACAGCCCAGCCAAAAAGCTACAGATCAGGCAGCCACACATGATGACAGACAGCCTGAAAGATTAAGGAGTAGGTAGATAAAAACTTAATACAGGATAATCTCCCCTGAACATGTGTCATTTCTTTACTTAATCAGAGTCCAGCCCACCTGTGAGATCATTTCAAAATCCACAGGGTAATTGTGATTATCTCCTCAGTCCAGCTTTGCCACAAACAGGCTACAGCTGTATTCTCTTTATTCAAACTGCTGAAGTTTGGTTTCATCACAATCATAATTACATCTCTGTGACTGCATTATGCAACAGCTGACCTTTCGTTCAGTCAATTATAACCAGCCATTCCAAAAGACTGTTACCCCATAGGAAAGAGGCTGAGTGCTGTCCAGATAGAGCAGAGTATATTTGAGAGGCTCTAGGCGCAAACCCCTCAGTATATCAAGTGTAAACAGGATTATGTGTGGATTATCATTAATCCCCTGACAGTGGGTTTATAGAAAGGGAAAATGCCCTCCAGGTGTGTGTTTGACATGCAGTACAAACAATCCACCTATGAAATACATTCAATCAAACACATGCTAAGCTCAGAAACTTTTAAAAGCTATTTTATTCTTATAAACAAGCTGCTTATTTGCTTACAAACAACAAGATGATGAATAAGGAGTCAACAAGCAATAAATAAAACCTCCGAATTAGAGAGGGCACCAAGTACTGGTACTGGGCTGATACCAGAATGAAAATGCAAGATCAGCTACCGGAGGACTAATGAATGAATATAACATAATATAATAATTAATCTGATGTCACTTTGTAATAAATTATTTCTAGAAATGTTCCTGAGCCCATGCAGTCATTTCCAGTAGAGAACCATGGCTGTTTTTAATGCAGTGCTGCCTGAGGCCCGAAGATCACAGGCATCCAATATTAACCATCAGCCTTGTCCCTAGCGTGCAGGGATTTCTCCAGATTCTCTGAATCTTTTGATGATATTATGTACTGTAGATAGTGGGATGTCCAAGGTCTTCGCAATTTTATGTTGAGGAACATGTTTCTGACATTTTTCTACACTTTTTAGTTTTTTGCAGATTGGTGAACCCCTGCCGTCTTTGTTTCTGAGAGACTGCGCCTCTCTAAAATGCTCTTTTAATACCCAGTCATGCAAATTAGTTGCAAATTGCTCATCCAGTTTTTTATTAGTACCACTTAATGTTCCAGCCTTTTGTTGCACCTGTCCCAACCTTTTTCAGATGTGCTGCTGCCATCAAGCTCTAAATGAGTTAATATTTTTCATGAAATGGTAAAATGTCTCACTTTCAACATCTGACATGTGTTCTAGTTCTATTGTGAATAAAATATGGGTCTGTAAGATTTGAAAATCATTGCATTCTGTTTTTCTTTTTATTTACATTTTACACAGTGTCCTTTTTTGGAAGCGGGGTTGTATTTTAAATAGTACACAATAAGAATAGCATATATAATAATAAATTGTACTCGAGAATGTGTTAGAGAATAGCTGAATTTAAAAAAAGCTGAGATTTGTATATGTCATGTTGGCAATGTAATTCTTCCTGTAGAGTTGTAAAGTATTGGACATTTTTTGACGGTCACTTTAACCAAGGCACTGGAAATACGTTATTTTAAAAGTAAATAAGTTTAAAAAGGAAAACAGTCAGGTATTAACAGTATTAGATTAAGGTTTTAGGTATTTGAAAAAGTGGTATCAATCCATCATTACACGGACATGGACTGTAAATGAATCTTTTCGTGAGGATGCGTGACCACAGCAGTTAAGGGGAGGTGCAAGACTAGCCCCAGAAAACAACATTTCCAATTCAGAATGCTTGTAAATATAAAGGTTATAATTCTGGGTGGATAACTTGCATTAAGCGGTGGAAGCAGCTCATTTTAGGTAAAGACAAACAGAACTCTTAGGGAGTTCTTCCTTGACTTTGTCAGCCTTGGCTTGCTCGTTGGAACTTGGATCTGGCTTTTCTATAAAGTTGCTCTCTGACAATGACTGTTATAAAAGCGCTAAATAAATAAACTTTGACTTCAACAGACAAAACCTCAACACTGGCAATAATGGTAAAATATTGTGGTGTTTAAGGCTGTACTGTTAAATGCACCCGAATACACACACACACACGTTTTCCAAGCCGCTTCTCCCTCAGGGAGGGTTGCGGGGCCGAATACATAAAATAGGTTTAAGGTTTTCCACATTTCCTGTATTTCCATGTATTAAACACAGCGGCGCTAACACAAGAGCAATTCTCACAGAGTCACTAGCAGAAATTAGCATTATCATAGCAGATAAATAAAGGTGACGATTTCTTCATTAAACCCTACAATGAAATGTATGACTGGAGTAAGTTCATGATTATATAATGATCATCATCACATAAAAAATGAATCATAAACAGTGAAGTTACTACCTAACAAGATCATTTAAAAAAATAATTTAACAGTCAACTTGGACCATAATGGCCCTCTCTTTTATAACTCAGAAAAGTGAGCATGTTTGAGCCAAACTGTGAAAGGAGATCTAAATGGAGCTCCTTATAGCTCATCATGTGTGACTACAGACATGGCACACCCTCACAGAGATGCTGGCGATGGTGGCAACATAGCTGTCATCACCACATACCTTCCTGTGATCATGCACAACACCTCTTCTACTTGCTAACTGATACCAGGAACAAGCATAATGTCCCATCTTTTAGTATGAGGTAAGAAGAAGTGGGTACTCACTGCTGCGGTCAGGGCAGAAAGAATTAAGTGTTGTTCTGTCAGTGTAGTGAGAGTCCCCTGGAGCACAATGACCTTTAACCCATTCACAGCGGATGCCAGGGCCAGCATTTTGACAGAGCTGCTCATCAGTAAAGGCTTCACAAGTGGCAGACTTGTAAACCAGCACATCGTTCAGTATCACACCAGAGAAGCCACCAAATACATACATGGAGCTGAGGGAGTACAGAGGACACAGAGAGAATTACATGAAAACACATGAAGTTAAGTTACTTCAAATAAAGTTCCCTTAAGGGCGGAGACAGAGACTCCACACGGTTTCTTTCTCCATTTTTTTTGTTGTTGTACAATAGTGATCATCTTCTTTAAAGGTAGTGAGCTAAGACATGCTAACCACCTTTGGTTGCCTAAAACAGAGGCTTCCAAACCGCTGGGCCATGGCCCAGTTCCAGGTCCCACTAGTTTATTATTATTAGTTATTATAGTTAATATTATATATTAGCATTTTTTATTTAAAGTACAATTCTTTTCAGTAAAATGTTTAAAACAATTCACGCAAAATATAAACAACATAACCTGACCCCAACACCCCAAATACGAAAAAAAAGGTGAGGGCTCACGCAAGTCAAAAATGAAGGAACTGATATCATTCACCAACTTTTTACTTTTTGTTTTTCTTTAAAAAAAATAAAATTAATAATAATAAGAAGAACAAAGAGTAATTCAATGTAAAATATGACAGTTACATAAAATATTCCAAAAAACACTCAAGACCATGCAGAAATTAATGTGCGAAAGCCACTTTGTGTGGTTTGCAGATATAAGGTACTGAATGCAGCTATGATCAAATTACATTTACAAATCCAATGTACTCGTGCATCACTGTGACTGTCACGCATCTTCCAAGTGACTCATTAGATTCAGACTCGATCTCCCAGAATCCTCTCCTATCAGCGCTCTTGCTCTCCTGAGTACTAATGCGAATCCACTGTGTTTATGATCATATGATAGACCTAGCTCAGTATATAGATTAGCAAAGTTGTGAAGTATTGCCTACATTCTGTGAGCGACTGAGTGTTTATTTGTGTCTTGTTCTTCTCATGTATGACCTTTGCCTTTGTGATTTTGACTTTGCCCTTTTTGCCTTTCCCCTCTGATTGGTTGCCTGATTGTTGTTTTTGGACCTTGACCTTCTGCTTGTATTTTGACTACGTTTTTGCCTTTCCCTTTTTGGTCTGTTCACCTGGTGGTATGATTGTGGCTTTCTTACTCTTATGCTTTCTGGAACTGACCCATGCCTGCTTTCTGACAACGACCTCGGATTGTGATAATATCAGTAGCTTCCTTTTCCTTTTACATCTGCAAGCCTCTGAATCTGTTTGACTTGTTACAGCGACGACCTCCCACCAGTCCGCCAAAAATACTGTAGGCTGCCCTAAGGAATTATTTAATGGATGGTTCGTGAAGAAAGTTAGCTAGCTAAACTGTTACAGAAGAATGTTAACTGACCAGTTACACCGCGTTATGTCCAGCTTCGCTATATGATTGGATGGGAGGCATTCTAAGAATTCAACATTTTCTTTAAATAATTATCACTCTTACTCCACCTAAATTACTTGCCACTTGGTTACCATTTCCAGAATACAGACAGTTAAACTATTTTGTTGTGAAATGTAAATAAGCTCTTTTGGAAGTCATTGTTTGTGTCATGATTATCTCCAAACTAATATTAGTAATATAACTGTGGTATAATCTCATAATACATTCTACACCATAACCTCACAGTACTGCACTCTCTCATTAATATCTCTCCCCAAATCTGCATATTTTGAATCATGTGCTGCAATTTGTCATTAGGTTGAATGGGATTTTTTCAACATGCTGTAAATCTATGAACCTACAGTCTTGATATTCTGAAGGGTTTGGGATTCTTTGGAGGTTCACCTATTAATTAGGTAGTTTATAAATTTGTAGTTTATTCATGCATGGTATGATCACCGCTCTTTTTCAGGGCAGCTGCTCTGGGGGAAAGAGGCAGGGGTGACATATTGCAATAACCTTGGAGCAGCTTGTGCCTGCCTCAAAGCCATAACAGCAGTGGTCAGAAGAAGGACACTTAGCCCTGAGGTACTAGGGTCAACATTGCGGTATTTTAATTCTGTGGTCCTCAGCTTCAAAGATGCATGAAGATCTATCCCACAGAGACACTGCCACTGCCAACGCCATCACCATCTCAATCTCAATATCAGCTTACACATTGATGAAGGTTCTTGGTTTCTTGGCTTGTGCATAAGATCTAAACCTTTAGGTCTCTAAACCTTTTTTCAGTGAAGTAACACAAGACCACCAATAACACTGTCATTAATGCAGTGCTTACAGCAACCAAAGGGTTTCCCTGCAGCCAAAAACCTAAGTAAGCAGCAGAGCACTGGGTCTCTCAACAGTCAGTTCCAAAATAGGCTTTTATTTGTTCAAGTTTATGATCCTGTTCCATACTTCAGAATTATTCACAACGGCAAAGTACATCATTCAATAAACATACTCTAATCAAAACCATTCAAACTTTTCTACAGAAACAAACAAGTCTAGCACTTCTATCTGCTTTAATCACATCACATTTTCCATCTATTTCATGACAGGATGGTTCACACTCACTAAGAAGACCTTAAACGTTAAAGGTTACTAGTTATTGCTAGCAGTGAGCGCCACAAAATCCTCAACAACAGACAACAGCTGGTCATTCAAGGCAGTGAATTCCATTATTCTTTAGATATACTTTGCACTTTTAAGCTGTAATTTGCATATTTTTTTCTTAATTTTAAAAACTGTGGCTACAGATGGTGTCAGTGTGCCAGCAGGGACTTTCTGCTTCTGTTGTTTAGCTGTGTTCTGCATATTGAGAGAGGTGTTCCTGGGTACTGTATCCCCTCTCCATACTCGGCATGAACAGTGATTACAAATCTCTTTTCTTCTGTCCCTTATAGAAACCGTGAAACAGATCCACACAGTTAACATTTTCACTGTTGATCTGCTGCTGTTCAAACTGCTTCAGCACTGACCAGCGCAGAAGAGCAAAGGGAATTTATTTGCATTTTTTAATCATTATTTCTCATTTTCAGCAACATTATTATATGTGAGGTCATAGATTTATACATTGTGTTATAGGCCTAGATAAAATTTGTGTTTTTTCTTCTGTCAAAATGTGTGACATTTCATAACAAAACATGCTGCTTTTGAGCATTTTTGGTCTTTGAAACTTCAGTGCATCTCTAGATACTATTGAATAAAATAATAGTAATTATTAATATTAGCGGTAATTCATTTTGAACGACTGTGGAAACACATTCAATTAGTAGATTTATAGCTCTAGATAATAAATGACAGTACACTATTCTAATGGTTAAGAGTTACAATTTCAAAGGAGTTAAACCAAACCATAAGAAACCCTGCTAAAGCTTACCCATTGCTCACTACTGCAGTATGTCCAAATCGGTTGACATCACGGTGGAGCTCAGGCTTCGGCAGAACCTTCCATTCATCACATGCTGCAAAGTACACACACACACACACACACACACAGTCTTTTCATAATTTCAGAATGGCTAAACCATGGGAAAAAAACAGAGTTGATGATACATGACACGATATGCCATTCTCTCTTGTCCTTATAAGGGCACCGTGACAACATCATAAATCATTATCCATGTACAAGTAAAGTAAAACATTGTATGAATTCTCAGACAGCACAGAAAATGATATGCCATCTGTGACAACAATCACAGCTTCCATTTCTCCATGGAAACCATGTGCCTTTACTGCAGAGACATCTGTGTGAATTGAGCTGTAACTGTGAGGCCAGGTAACATGAGCTCTGTGGCATATGTTCCTCTCAGCCCATCCAATCGGACACACTCCAGCTCTCTTATATTCCACTTAATTCAGCAAAAAACTGCGCTCCGGCTCAATTAGCCAGTGCACAGGATGAAAAAGAGAATCAACACTGCTCTTAAGATTTCATTAGAGATAAGACATCTTTGACAGCCTTAAGAGAGTGCAGTCCATAAGTAATTGGACAGCTCACAGTTTGTTTTGGCCTTGTACTCCAGCACAACTGAAGTGAAATAATAGCTATGAGGCTACAGCACAGAATGTAAAATTCAAAGTATGACATTTTTTGACCACTTTTCACAGTAGCCATAAAATTCAAATTCCACCTGTTTTGGGGTATAAAGGTGGGATATAGATGGTGGTTCAAAAAGATTCAGTCTGTGAGGAGATGGAGACCAATGAGCAGAAAGCGTTCTGTGTTCTCCACTTCAATAAAAGTGAATCTGTCAGAACTGTGCAACATGACTTTCGTCGGCAGCGAATCTCCAACAGTTTAGGGCGTTCGTTGTTGGTTCCGCAACACTGGACGATCTCTGAAATCGCACTGAAAGAGCCGTGAGTGCAGTGACACCCGACATGCTCAATCGAGCGAGGATGAATTTGACTATGGCGTTAATGTCCATACAGCTGGTTCATATTGAGCACTTGTAAAATGATATAATAAACTTTATGCTCAATTTAACCATTTACAGTTTACTGTATTGATCTGTAGTGATTTACAGGTGAAATAAATAATGGCATGCATTATTTATGTCATATGAATGTTTTTGAATCACCCTGTATTTTGATGAAAATGTGCATGATTTCCAAAACCAAACGTGAACTGGAAATGCAAAACAAAGTCCATCCATTCATTTTCTAAGCCGGGATACACCCTGGGCAGGTCGCCATTCCATCGCAGGTCAACTTATTGTGTTCAAATGTTTTTACGCTGTTGGCTTTATACACAGTTTTTTGATATCTTGAAAGATGCAGCTGTGCTGTCTGTCAGTGTGAATAGGTGTGAATTGTTTTCACAGCTGGTGGATCTCCTCCCTCCCTTTTCACCCCTCACTGCTCACTAGCAGCTCAACAAAGAGTCCCAAGATTTCGCACACAGAAAACCACAGTGTTCTAGGTAATCTGATAAAACAATTACACTGAAAAGAATTATTTTGTTTGATAACATTTGAAAATACCTAAGCAGATTTGTATTTCGCAGATGGGGGCTTGCAGAAAGAGGCTGCTATTATAGTATTTTGTTGAATTACTTATGCACTGATGAAGTTGTTCGACTAAACTAAGTTTGAGCCATGTTGAAATAACTCAAAAAAGCTGTGCAGGTGGATGCCTTTAAACTTTAAGTTGACCTGACTATCATTTTTTACAGTGTACTATCCTGCATTCTGCAAGCCATCTGCAGCAGCATTAATGACAACAGAAATGATAAACACCACCTATATCTTCTGCACTGCTCTGAAATACCTCTCCACACACGCACACCCACACTATAAACAACACACTGCAGCTTTGCTCCTGGCATGGAGCAGAGATGCCTTTACGACATGCGAAAGCCCGCAGGAGGAAAAGAGCATCAATCATAGAGTTTAATCCCTTGCAGCTTGTAAAAATGCAGGAAGAGAGAATTGGATTCAAATCACAACGTAATTATTACCTGAGAAAAACAGCACAAACACCTACACACTGTAGCAACAAGACCAACTGTACTGCACATGTGCTAACTTTGTTCTATCATTACTCACCAACATACTGATCCACTCTGTTAAAGACTCACTGGTGGGTTTATCAAAAAGGAAAAACAGCATTAGTTCATTTAGTCAACTGGAGGGCTACTAAGGTCCTATAATGCGTAGAAATGGATGAAAAGGATGAAATTGCAGTTGAAACATTAAAAATAGATATCAGCTATGTGAATGTCAATGTCAAATTTATTTATAAAGCACATTTAAAAACAACGTCAGTTGGCCAAAGTGCTGTACAAAGTGCAATGATAATATTGAATAATATAAATAAAACATAAAACAATAAAATCACACAATAAATACAGACTAATGTAAAAAGAGTAATTAAAAACAACTCAAATAAATAAATAAATAGATAAATATTACACATAGAATAAAAGGAGAAACGGAACATTAATTTGGGTGAAATGCCAAAGAAAATAGATGTGTTTTTAGATCAGCTTTAAACTGTTCTAGAGACAGCTATAAAGACAAAATTGTGTAGCATTTAGAAATTTGGGAAATTTGCTACACATTTTATATGTGTATTTTACACATAAATATATTAAATGTTTTGTGGTATTTGTCCTTAACCTATCCAGATAATATGTTTATTTATGTTATTTTTTGCCATGTATGTTAGGCAGATGACATGGGGAATTACTTGCTAACTCCTTAACAGGTCATGTTTTATTGCATACTTCTATAACACTAGAATAGCTCAGCCAGTTGGCACTGAAGTCCCTGTAGTTACTGTTAATAAGCCTTTGTATTTAATAAGCCTGGGATTTTAGGGGTTACTATTAAAAGAGGATCACAAAGTGTGAAGGTTTTCTACCTTTCGTCAGTGTAACTGAAGCACCGTTCCTCATGATTCAGATCAGCAATTTCTGTCATACTGTAGCAGCAGTAGCACCAAACATACTCTCTTATGATGTACTTTGGTGTATTTTAGGTATTTTTCTTGCACTCCCAAAATGATGTTGAAACTGGCTAAAACACAAGCAGTCAGGAGATCCTGTTGGGGTGGGTTCCTTTCTCTAACCAAGCCATAGGTAGTACAGGAAGGTTAGGGAAAGTTGTGTCATCACTGGTTGTAAATAGGGCTTAATTGTCATGAATCATGCCTTAAATAAAGCTTCTGACCCCCAATGTGATTTGAACACGCAACCTTCTGATCTGGAGGCAGACGCACTACCGTTGCTCCACGAGGTCCTCCGTGTGGCCTTTGGTGTGGGTTCCACACAGAGTTTAAGGGGTTAATATGCTAAGCTAATGCACAATTCTATTAAAACCATTCTGAAGAGCTAGATGCCTCCAAACATTAGAGGTATTGTGCACTCATCCCATGATGAGGCCCCTGATTCACTCTGTGACTGTGCAGTGGTTGCAGTTGTCTGTGCTTCACAAGTCAGCTTTAAAGCCATCATATTTTATAACGGCCAACACGTACAACAAGGATATTAATATGTAAATGTGCCATTTAGCCCCCTTGGTTCTCAAGCACAAACTGTACCACTGAATAAAATGTGTGGCCAGGTTGCAAATGACCCTCCTGAGTACTGTGCTAATTGAGGCGCTGTTTAACTAAGAAGACATAAACACACAGTCAAGAACTCCATCTCAGCTCAGAATTAGGGCAAAGGCCAATGCAAAAAGAAATCTGTCGCTCCTCTGAATTCACAGTATTATTCTGATACAGTCTAAGCAGTTAATGATGTTTAGTCATGCTGTTTTTAGCGTTTTTAAGAGCAGGCTTTCCAAAATGCTGCAAAGTCTTCTTCAAAGTTACAGTTTAGAACAGTTATTATTCAACGAAAAGTTGCCTTTGATCTTTACTTTACTTACACAAACTGAGCTATGTGGATCTACTTAGAGTGAACTTAAATAACTCTTACATTTTTAGATGATACATTTAAATCGAATGATCAAAAGGGCAATAAACGTGGCATACTGTTTACATAAAGCAGACAATTTTATCTGAGACAATTCATTAGTGTCTCTGTTCAACAATACTTCTCAAGCAGAGTCTCCAAGGGAAATCAAAACCTGTTCTCATTGTTAGCCAGGGAAATTGTTTTCTTTAAAAACTAAAAATACTGACTCTCACACCATCAGTGGGCATCTGGAAAGCTTCTGTGTTTAGGTTCTAATATCACAAAAGAACAAATAATCAATAACTCAATTCTTAAAACAGCGAGTCTTCTGAAGCCTTTCTGTAGTTCATGTCGTTTCACCTTTGAAAATCTTTCAAGAGCATTGTCTGAAGCAGTTAGCAAGCAAACGAGACAGCCTCCCCCTTGCAGATGCAAATGACACTTTGCCTCACACAGGTGCATGTCAGTCAAATGGCCCTGTCCTGTCAAACTGGATGTTTCCTGTCAACGCTGAACAACAAAAGCTACCAGACTTTAGCAATATCAAAGGTAGACCAAGTACCACTACTATGAGTCAGTCATCAGTACAGTCGACAGTAACATTTTTTTACATTTTCTTTCTGGAAATATAATAATACATTTTCAATATTTTACATTGGCTATGCAACAAGTACTTGGGTAGCCAGTTACTTGTACCCATTCCTATCTCAGACTGTTCAGCTATAATTAATGTTGAATATTTAGGTCTAGCTTAGAGACACAAGACCTTCTACTAGGCTGATTCAGAAACCTAAGCACACTCTCACAAGTATGTGATGCCTTAAATAATGTGGACATAAAATCACAATGCAGAGTCTGCTTCTCATATGGCAACACGCTACCTGATAGCCATCACCAGCACGGCCTACATTTAATTTCCTAACAGGATATTGGCTCAACTCCTATCGATAAACACACAGTGACAGAAAGAATGCAGAACAAAATAAGGAAACAGTGGCTATAAACAAGAGACAAGAAGCGGGAGGACTCTGAAAGAGAAGGCAAATCAAGAAGCATTTTAATAGCAATCTTAATGAAATGTGTTTTTGTATTGGGGCACTCCATGTTCCCCAGTCTGGCACTAACATAAAAATACTGCGTCTACGCGGTAAAGACGCCACCAAGCTAGCATAGCAGTTTTCAGGGAGAGAGCTACAATTTTAATTAGAGTTCATTTTCCCTGAATCTAATTAGAAGTATGAGAGTGGGGGGAAGTGCAGGTTGAGGGGCATTAAACACAAATGAAAACTGCTTTCTGTGTCGCCTGAATTTAATCTAAAAAAAAAATCCAATAACTAATAACGTCATCCCCCTCCAAGGTTGGCACGGAGAAAGAAAAAACAAAAACAAATAAGCACAGAGATGCAAGCTCTCAGCATGCTCTTCAGCTAAATGAAAGAGAGGTGAAAGGAGGATAAGGAAAAGAGGGGCATGTGCCACAGGTGGGTCTAATTAACCAACTAACTGCAAATGCAAAACAAGCCATTAACTCTTAATGGAAAAAGTAAAACTGAAATACAGTTCACTTTACTTTCTCAAGACAGACAGTTTCAAGAAAGATCTGACTTTTTTGGTAAAAATTAATTACCTATATAAAATCTAGAGATGAAAAGACTGATCAGCCATGTATCGGTAAAACAAACGATCCACATTTCACCTGAGGTAGCAGAATATAACTACTGCATCATTAAAGGTAGAACAGAAAAATCTGAACTAGATTTGAGCTGATTTGAGCTTCATCGAGAGTTGAGAAGCATGAAAGGGATGAGAACTGCTCTGTTTCTGCTTGACGGGTTATATTAACATTAACTTTTTGCTGTTTCACAAAACCAAGAGGTCAGTATTGTTTTGTTCTGCTTGCTAATGATAGCAAATCTCAACTGATGAGCTTAGCAGGAGCAATTGTTGCAACAGTATGCTCACATCATAAATTTGGTCGGAGCTGCTGAAGGAGCACTGAAGGGAGGGACATCATTGTTTTGTTGATGAGCTCAAATATCAACAACTCTCCAGAATCACTTAATGCACCTTTGAACGTGGCATCCAGTCCCACCCTCAATCGGCATCAGCTATCAGATGATTGTGCCTAAAGACACTCAGCAATTGGTATCGTCCCCAAACACACTGATCGGTCCATCTCTAATCATTTCCCTTGTAATACTGTAGGATTACAGATACGTGATGGAATTTTAAAAACTTCATACATATAATTGTGATATTCCACTATCGTAGTTAGGATGATAACTCTTATAAGTGTTTTTTTTGCTATACTTTGCAACTGAAATGATGTTACATGTTATGTATATAAAAAAAACAGTATATTATATTATAGCAATCAAGACAAGGCTCTTGATTCCATACACAAAGGCATTACACAATTAACAGCTAGTGTGTTAGCTCAGGCCTACATGTTTTTGTTTTTGCATAATTACAAAACACAGATTTGTTTAGTATTTCTATGCTGTAACTTTAACACATAGACATACGTATTAGGAAAACATCTACAGAAATACTACAGCTACTTAGAATTAACTACAAGATTTGTATAACAATATTATGGTAAACCTCAAAATATACTGTAGTTTGCTACAGGAATCTACACAAGTAAATAATACAGTTGCAAGAATATATTATAAATTATCAGACTTTTTTTCCAATTTTGTGAGGGTATCAACATAAGGTGCACTTTCAAGCACTTCTTGTTTTAACTTAAAAAAAAAGCATTAAACCAAGACACTACCGTATCATATCAATTTGATTTATAAAATGAGTAAATCATTACACTCCAGTACACATATTTAAATACATAACAGTAAGTTAATTTGCATTCTATTTATACTTTGTATTGACAGCTTTGATCGCACCACAACTAAAGCATGTTTTTTTCTCCACTAAACAAGACAACAAATAACTTTTCATCAATTTACAGTAAAAAAAAAAATTAAACCTTTTGTATTTTTTAACAGAGACAGGCTTCTTTATTTCATATATAGCTACAGCTCTATTCAGCATTATGCAAAGTTTTCCATCTGGGTGAAATGAAAAGCCCAGAGAATTGTTACATTATCAATACAAAAGCACTTCCAGGAAGCCTTGCTCCTGTTGATTAATAAAAGGCCTAATTTGCTGCTTTAATGAATTGAGTAACTGGAGTGGACGTCAGGCCAGCGGTCCAGAGGTTGAGATAGATGTGTCGTGGGACTACGGAGCAAAATCAGTTTCCATGCCAAACAGAGTTACCAGCCAGGGCACAGCCTCACTGCTTACACTGCAATCAGACAGAGTGGCCACAGTGCACGAAGCCAGCACAAAATAAACTCTCAAATCAAACTGGAACCAAAACATGTGGAATCAGTCCAGACGCTCTCAGTTCAGATCAGTTCAATGACCCCTCACCGAAAACAGAAACATGAGAGCAATTGTCCTTGACAGAGAGGCTTCTGGTGGAACAAATGTTGAGTATTTTAGAAATAGTAGTGACAATGAATTCAATGAAGAAGTCAATGAATGCGATTACATGCACATTAATAATATGGCCATTTTGGCAGTTAGCAGATTATATTTATTGGATACTGAGATATCCCAACTATTAGATTAGGCCATTATTAGGCTTCAAGACATCAACAAGATACATGGATTTTAGTGTATTATTCAGAACATATTAATCTGATATGCTTTGTTGTCTTTATCCCTATGTGCATGTATAGAATTGGTAATAAATCACATCTTTTTGGACAATTTACAGCTATAGAAACTATACAATAACATCAAAAGTTGAGCAATAATCACTAAAATGACTCCATGTTAAAGAAATGTGACCAATCACAAGAATTTTACATCATGTTCTACATAGAGGAACATACTTCATGTATTCTGAAAAACAATTGTTTACTTACTTACTTATGTAGATCAGAGATAGTTTCCTTAACTCCTTGTAAACAAGTCAGATGCTCTTTTTTGCCAAAATTAGATTTTCCTGTTATCAGATTATTTTGGATGTAGAATTACTCAGTTAAGTGAGTTTTGTGATCTTAATAGAGTGTGCTGATTGTCTGTGCCTTGTGATTCCACTCCACCAATCTGCCTCTTACTTTGTCCTGGGCACTCTAGCAGAGAGGCACTGTACTTCAAACAAGTATTCATAAAAGAGCAGACTCCATCTGGCTAACTGGCATTCTGCTGCTTTTTACGAGAACTTAATGATGGCTAAATATTACTGTCAGGGATGAAAGGCAAACTCTAAATCACACACTAATAATCCACCTAAAGTTGTAATCTACAAGACCTGCACTAGCTCACCAATGACTCACAAAAAAAAAACTCACAAAGATCCCTAAAGTGCCACTTTTTCTATGTAAGCTTAAGAGAAAATGTAGCATTCAGGAGTTACTGGTCATTAAAAAGAGGCTATGACATTTCTAGCGATTACTTGTTTACATGACAATATTGTTGACAATAATCCAAATGAAGGGACCAAATCAATGCATGCATTAAATCAGCAATATTATACAGTAGGGCTGGCCAGAATAACCTGAATACTCAAGTATGTGTGTTATGTTGTGTTTTTATATAGTATTTGGAAGCATCATCTTTTATAAGCCGCAAAATTTAACGTAAACCACAATACATTTGACCAGCTAAGGCCTTCAGGTAGAATAGTTAAGTGTTAACATATGGAAAATTGATGAAAATTGAAGTGTTCCTGTTCCATCAGATGGAAGACTAAAAATGCTTCAAATGTTATTCAAGTATTAAAATATTTCAATATTCATTTTAAAAAATGATTTGATTATTTTATTTTTTAAGTGAGATTGTGAGAATGAGTAGTCAGCTGCTCATTCAGAAGCATTAACAAGTATTCAAAGCCTGTAAAATGCTGTTTGGGACAGCCCTATTATACAGCAACATTCAAAGCATGTGCACTATTACTAAATTCAAACACCGAATGTCAGAATATGCCATTTTATGCCATTGATTCCAAACACTTAACCCTTGTGTGGTGTGAATGTGTTTGTTACTCAGTGGTCTGGTGGACCCACCACATTATTGTTTTTTTTCAATACAGCCATAACAGTTCATGTAAAAATTCCAGATCTTTAAAATATCACAAGTGGCCAGCATAGAGTTCTCCTTTAGCAGCTGTAGCCAGTCAGCAGCCTGTCCATGTTGTCCACCCTCACACACACACACACACACATACACATGCACACATATACACACACACACAAACAGCAGGCCATGTAGGAGGTGAGCAGAGTGGACACAGCACCTCCACACTTGAAAATGAGCAAAGGCCAAAGACTCTGAGGTTAAAATAATAATAAATCGCATATTTTTTTTCTTTTGGTAAACACTGAAAATGGGTCCCACAGACCCCAACACCACACAAGGGTCAAGCATTAAAAAGGATCAGGGAAAGGATCAGCTTATGAATGTAGGCAAAAGTATGAAGGCACTCCAAAAAGCATTTACTTGCATCTTTTGTGGGCAGAAGTTTGATTTTTTGTGGTGAATTTGATGGTTAACTCTACAAGTACTACCTAATGACAGTACTAATAACAAACAGCTTTCACTGAAGACTAAAGCTAGCCAGGAACATGGTTAAGATAAGAGAAATAACAATAATTGTTAGTTCACAATGTTTTATTCTTCTGAGTAGTGAACGCTATTATGCATGGAGCTCTTTTGTGCTCTTTCCCAATTCCATAATTCACACAGATATCAGATTACAGGCTTCCAGTGGTAACATTACTTCACATACCTATGTCCAGAAAAAGTACTCCATACGAATGCTCTTCTAGTTGCATGACATTTTAAACAGTTGACTGTAACACCACACGACAGCACAGCATGTGTAGCAGTTTAGAATATGAAGCAATAAGCTACCCATCCCTCATAAACCTCATTTACAACTCCCCAAATAGACTGACAGAAAGCAAGCTCTAGTGTACTACACAAGTCAAAGGTCACATTCACACTCCATCAATGACCTCCTGCATGTGGAGAAGCCAGCCTCAGGCTTTATCTCCAGTTACATCTATGGTTACATTAGCAGCCTCCCACCTATGCACAGGGTAGGCCTGAGACTTAGCATGTCTTTGGACTCTGACTGTGCAGGGAAATGGGTGTAATGGGAGATGAGAAGTATGCATCCTGGGGAAAGGGCTCTACTGTGGGAGGTCTACCACCAGCGCACCACTACAGATCTAATTACAGAGATGCTGAGCACAAATGCTGGATCCCCTTGACTGTGCATGACATGCACACTCTCATGCACACGTCTAAGAAATGCTGGGCATTCAGTCGTGTCTTAACTGTTCATTCCTGCCTCTTCGTCCACTAAGCAAGAGTAACATAAGACACTCAACTAAAGCCAAATGACTTCCAGTGCCTTTTCAGAAGGACTGCATTTTGCTGTTGCTGGAAGAAAACCTCTTATCTCCCAAATGGTATGAAAAACCCCACTTTACTTTTAATGTAAGTCAATGGACCCAGACTTTTTTCCAAGTCGTTTTGGGCCGTTTCATTTAGTCAATTCATCATGAAATTTAAACACAATAAAAAGGACAACAGGTATTTTCAAATTATGTCAAAAACTGAAAAAGAACTAAAATGGAGATATGAGGTTTTCTTCTTTCTTCATCTGGACTATACTAATTGGGTTGGTTGGGTTGGGGTGAGGCCATATTTCTTTATATATTATCATATTTCTCTGTGACTGAGATGCTCAAAAATTAGATCTTTGAGATGCTCAAACTTTGAATTGCAAGTGGCATTGAGACCAATACTGTTGCCTCAAGTTACAGATTTAACACATAGAAAATGCCAGCCCTCCTTTATTCATATCAATCACTTATTTAATTATTTTTATAATATCCTAAATACCTCATTTAAACAAACAAAAAAAACTGTAAACTATATATATATATATATATATATATATATATATATATATATATATATATGTGTGTGTGTGTGTGTGTGTGTGTGTGTGTGCTGTACAGTATAAAGGATGTTAACATTTGCTGAGGCACTTCATACCAATGTCATATGAAAGAAAGTCAGATGAGAAACACTTGGCTCCATTGCTGAGTGACGTATCGTTGTGAGTGTTTCCTCCAAACACCAGCATTGCTCCGCTGATCAGCACTGCAGAGTGAAGATACCGGGCCAGACCACTTTCCTTCAGAATGAACCTGTTAACACACACAATTGACTGTTAATTTGAAGTATTTTTTGAGGTTTGACTTGATATAAAATTTAGCTTTTCTGAATCTACTATTTTTACTACTATTTTTTATTTTTTATCTACTATTATTTTACATTTTAAGTATTTAGTGGAATGCAGAATACAGTATTAATAATAATCAAACTATTTGAATAACTTGTTACCACATGCATGCATGACAACAAGGGCTTTTCTTGTTTTAAAATTTTTAATAGAAATATTAAATAGGAATTGTTCTTTTGCCCAGTGTGAAATGTAAAACACTCATCACACATGAATTCTTCTGATATGTACTAACTGCCAATAAATGAGCTCCTAATCAATCACAATTGCACTTACTGGAAATAAATGTTTAGAGAGCATAGACATGATAATGTTTAGTGTATTCACTGTATTTCTGTGTACCTCTTGCTTGATGGCAAGGTCCAGACCGTGGAAAGCAGTGGTCAAGATTTCAGTGCAGAAGCTGAATATGGCCAATGATGCATTCTTAACCATACTAAAATATCCAGAAGGGATGACAGTAAAAGCCCTCCCAATATGATAAAACTGCATTTTACTTGTTTTGTGTTTTGTTTATACTAAGGCACAGGACATGTACAGAAGGCTGAGAGACAAAAGAACAGGCCCTCATGAATTTCAGATTCATAGCCTTACCCACTCAGCCACAACGTCCATAATATTTAAGCATATTGCTTTTCGGTGTGTGCACGTGCATCTGTATTTAGGAACCTCTGAAGCACTTCTGAGGATATGCATAGCTCAGGTGGAGAAGTAAGTAGTCTGCTTGCTTTCTCTGACATTCCAGTAATCTCAGCACTCAGAATCTCTTTATTTAAATTCTGGGAGTAAGCCACTTCTTCGGCAGAGTAGAAATGTACATAAATGAAAAAAAAAAAGAACTTAGCCCCATCCTCTCTGACATTATGACCTATTTACTAAGTGTAAACACTCAGGTTTAAACAAGTCGCCCTCAATCACCAAGCTTGTGCCTGTCTCCTTCATCACTGCTCACAAGGGGTGCGCCAGTCACGAACAGTCAATATAGATTTCTTTACATACAAACTAATTTTTTTCTGTCAAATTCTGTCAAAGTTTTTGGAAGCAACAGGCAACAAAGACAATAATACTGTTTATTTGCTCTTTAGCTAAAGCCTACACTTTCTATGCTAAATGAATGTACTGAGATGAAATGTACAGCCTAGAGGTTAAGCCTTCCATAGGCTTGGAAAACAGAATGCCCTAATATCTTTTTATGCGTTTATGGCTCATAAGAATGTTTTAAAGTGGGCCCCATCTTATTTTAAGTACTTTTATTACCGTGGACATCGCTAGACACAGCAAAACACTGTTGGAGCGGCGCTGAAACCAAAAATGAAATAAAGGGTTTGAACATTCTTCACCTTCTAGATGATAGACAGAAGAACTAAAGTAGTGCAATGTTTAAAAAAGAGCTGCAGTATGAAGTTTGAGTTTTTCATGATGTTTACGTCACGTCATCTGTGAGTCTATTGACTGTGTGCCATTGTGTAAAATGGACATCAAGCCTTTACAAAAAGCCACCTGTGTTATGCTGCAGGTTTTTGGACACCCTGAGACCACAATGTCAAGTATCAGCCATCAGACAAAATGGCTTCAGGTCTCAGGAAAAGCACTGTCATGACTCAGCTCTCCTGCAATTGTATATCAGGTGAAAAAGATACCAATTCTGTTAACGGCACAAGCCTAAAATAACAACAAACTCATTGTTTATAATGTCACTTAGCCCAAGTGCCTGAACAGAGCACTGGAACATGGTGTCAGATGATATTCTCAGTTCACCTACAGAAGTACCAAGAGAGAAAATTGCATCTTATCTCTAGTCAGGATGCTGAAAAATAAACATATCTGTCACTGGGTAGAAGGTTCATTTAAATATTGTAGCCCTCACTGACTGCAAACACAAATATCGCAATAACAATTAGCGCACAATATATTGTGCAGCCCTAGTAGGCAATTTAGCAGGAAGTTGAAACAAGACATTTAAAAGGCTGTAATCTATGCACTTGACACATTCCCTCCTTTAATCTGAGAGCTTATCACCATCTGGTTCGACCTGTGTGTGAGAAATGCTCACTCAGCTAGACAAGTAGCAGCACTTTTTAAAGCTTTGCATATATCTCCACAGTGCTTCACAATCCCTGAGCCCAGCAGGGTATGATGTACGGAGCAAGCTCTCTGCTCATAAGCTGCCAATCAAGCGGTGACAGGCAGAAAGGCAACAACACACAGCCAGGTTTTAAATACGCAATGTATTTTTCTCTCCGCGCAAAAAGGTTGAGGGGGCTTTTAGTGGTTAGGAGCCCTTTTAGTCATAACACAAAGCCAAGCAGGCAAGGCGAGAGCAGAAATGAAGGCAGCCAGGGTTGAGAGCAGGGTTTTCAACTTGTACAAAAGCCTTTAAGTGCAAAGCTGAAGCGTCGTCAACTACACGACTCGAGTGTGTGAGGGTATGTGAGAGAGACAGCAAGGCAGACAAAGAGAAAAACAGAGCCAGAAAAGGGAGACAAACAAAAGAAAGAGATGGAGAGAGACACAAAGGGAGAGCAAAGTAGAGAAGTGGTAGGACAGATTTTTATGAGAACTGAATTTTACTGACATGTCATGCCTCTGAAACTATCCACCCCAATATCAGAAGACTAAAACTAAAATCTTAAATACCTCATGCATAAATACAATGCATTTTTAGTGTAATCTCTATCTGCCGCATCCGTAACATAGTCAATTGTCAAGGACAACCTTCTGCCTGAACCTAGAAAAGAATAGAAATACATCAACTCAACACTCACTTGCAACTGTAGTATACAAGCAGATGCTACAGCATTTTCTGTTCTTTCATGAGTATGAAATTACTGTCTGTGGTAAGCGACCTTCTGAGCCAAGCTTTGGTGGATCAGCATTAATATTCTTTATTAATATTCAGGTCCTGCTCGGTACCCAACACGATACACCATAACTCTTTTAAAGACCACGACCAACTCATTTGCAGTACATGGGCCAGTGGCACCAACTAGATGTAAGTTCAAATGTGAGCTAGTTATAACAATAATAATTATTACGTTCAGGTTCCATATTATAGAAACTTCTTAAGTCTAAGATCTTATAAGCTTGGTCACTATGACAGCTTTAGTTAGGACTGAATTTAGGACAGAAGCTATTACAGAACAACAGTTCTTAACACAACTTCATATAGAAAAACAGTATTACAGAAACATTGTAACTAGACAAAAATTTCTAATTTCTGTCCTAAACAACCCCAGAGGCATCTTAACTTCTGTTTTAACCATTTCTATTGTTTAATGTAGTAACCGGGAGCAAAGTTGCCTATAACTGGTATAATGATGTAACATACATATCTACACTGAAAACTGTGCTTTGACTTTGTGAGTTTTTTTTTCTAACAGCGTTTTAAAAGCCCACACGCTGCAGACATGATCTCCACTGTCCCCTCTTATTACCTATGTGTGTTAATGTTGATGAAAATTCGTCAGATAAAATACTACAGTGATGGTGCTGAACAATGTGGAGACAGAGCTGAATGTGTGTTTGTTTATTAGGAGGAATAACGTTAGCAGCTTGTGCTAAAGCGCTTGGGAAATGAAACTGAAACTGTAGAGCGGCCACACTGACAAACAGGACGAAGCACTGACACAATATTTTTTTTAACTTTTCTTATAGCGCTTTAGTTTTGCTTGACCTTTTTCGTACATTGGTAATGGTAGCTAGCTGCCTGGCTAACTAGCTTGCTTACTTTGATTACGTATTTAGGCTTCAGTTATGCGCATATGTTCGGTTGCTAGGTAACATACATGACAGTTGATTATGGTCTTCCATCTAGTACGTTAAGATTTCTTGAGATGAGATAAGATAAGATTCCTAAGATAATCTCAAGACAAGATAAGATTCCTATATCAAGATAAGATTTGCTTCTGTAAAATCAATTAGCAAAAAAATCACATCTTGGTCTGTCAGATCTCAAGAAAAAAAGGTAGGAAATTTCTGTAATACAACACCAAGTTTACACATTACTAAATCAAAGCCAAACTAACTATTATGTATTGAACTGCCTACTAAATATTTACACCTTTTACAAACCACATAGACAGCACAATGAGACAAAAACTGGCCCAACCTAACAAGAGTCATTTTTATTGCTAATTGCAAACTGTGTAGCACTGTAACACACTGCAAAGACTACAGCTGCTGGCCAACAGAGATATACTTAATGCACTTATGTGAAAAGGACTCTCTATAGCAGCAGCTGGCATTCTGTAAAGTTCAGTGACACAAGAGGTAACATACACAGCTCCAGCTCTCACTCAGTAGACTTGGCAGACACTGATAACGTTACTGCTAGATTGATGCTGCTCATGTGTTGGTTTGACACATTCAAGTGTCCTGTGGAAACATAAAAATAAACAAGAAATAAACTGGCTATAGGTTTTGAGGTTTCCTTAGTTCATAAAACTTGTTTTTCTCTTTTATACTGGAATGCAAGAATGCAACCCAGTCCAGCAGACTACAGGTGGAAAACAAATGTGACAAGAAAAACGTCACTGCTAATGGAGGCCTAAGTATCTAAGCATTATTGCTTAATCATAATACTTGCATATTAATGTGTATTAAGCCCACTGGTCAACAAATAGGAGGACAGTGTAGTAGATAACACCATTAGCCCATATATACAGGCAGGAAAGACACTGTTATGCCACCAAGAGTGCTTGGACTGGACTCCCTCTACTGGCTTTTTGAAAATTGCTCTGTGTACTTTCATATTTCCATGTAACTTCAATTGAAATATTTTAGTGAGACAATCAAATTTTTAATTTTTAAAAGCAAACTTTTGCTCTGGAGACATAACGTCCAGTCCAACATAATTGGAACATATTATGTTACACAATATCATAACACTCCAACCATATCAAACCATATTAAAACAGCTTTCCACAACTTTTTCATAAAAACTGCTTCAAAACATTTTGACTGAAAGTAAGTCGCTAGAATAAAAGTTTTGTTGCTCTTTTGTTTCACTGTTTATTTTTAGGTAACATGGAAATGTTAAGTAAACAAAGCAATATTTAAAAAGCCAGTAGAGTCCAGTCCAAGCACTGTCTTTCCTACCTTCTGCACATATGGCCTGATGGTTAGATCCATGGCTCAAATACCAAGAAAATATTCTATCATGGGGTTTATAGAGGTTCTCACACTTACAGCTGACTGATTAGGAAAACTATAACCATTTTCAAGAGGCCACAAGCTGTATGAACAAGAGTAAGACTGAGAGGCTACAACTGCGAGGAGTTGACTGTGTATATGGTATACGTTTATACTTGGAGCATGCAGCCACTGTTTCTTTCTGGACACTGGTGATGAAAACTATGAAAAGCCATTTTCATGATACATAATACGCATCACGAGATTTCATTCTTTATGAGCTGGGACAGTAGTGCCACATTTTAAAAATACAATCAAAAATGAACATGATGTGTTTATTCAATGTTTCATATAATGTGCTGCTCTAAATCCAATGGAATAGGATTATTTATGCTCTCTTAGCAAAACAAAATGCAGGCTGTCGGTGGCCCTTTAGTACTGATCTAGGCTAAGTCTAGGCTAAAAACTAAGTTGTTTAGTCAAGCCTTTGGTAATTAGTCTTCCCTTTCAGATCTAGACCTGCCGGAGTCTCTGCTGCTCTGTGATCAGTCACTCTTTACAGAACTGACTCTGTGTTTTCTTCTTTTCTTTGTCGAGTTGAACAGCTGCCCATCCTGTGCGTCTGATGCTGTTGGCCCTTCTGCCCTGATCAGGTGCCACTGCTCACCAGCCATTGGCTTGACCACCACTGTTGCTGCTGCTGCATAATCATAAACTAATCAAATTAGCCACTGCTTTCTTTTTTTCCCCACTTTGTTCTATAATATTTCACAGTAACACTGTTTGCTATCCGGTGTCGACCAGAGGAGGATGGGTTCCCCTTCTGAGTCTTGGTTCCTCTCAAGGTTTCTTCGTCTTTTAGGGAGTTTTTCCTTGCCATTGTTGCCACTGGCTTGCTCATGGGGGCTCGGACCCAGATTTTTCTTTTTCTTTCTTTCTGTTATACTGATTGTTCTGTAAAGCTGCTTTGTGACAACACCTGTTGTAAAAAGCGCCATATAAATAAACCTTGCTTGCTTGCTTGCTGATCCACAATACGCTCAGAAAAGCATACCATGATGTAATATGATGGAATTTATCACAATAATCAACATATTGCCCCCTCCTGGTTCACTTTATGAAAATTACATGTTTTTAAATATATATAGGTACATGTAGACACAGCATTTGCATGATTTAAAAGTTACTGCATCATTAACACTAACAAATACGTCCTGATTTTTTATAATCAAAAATATATAATTTTAACTCATATAGTTATAACAAAACCATTGCTTTTTAATGAGACTAAATGTTTCAGTAGAGTTGACTTTGGGCAAATAAGACAAACGGTTTAACTGCGATTAATTATTTTGATATATTTATAAGTGGTTACACATACACAGATAATGTTCCTTATTATTAATAGTATGCTAAATACATTCATACTACATGTGCTCCAATTTTCAGAAGCACAACACAAATTCTTTGCACTTTTTAAACTTATTTTTTGTGCAGTTGCCATGTAAGAAAGCAGAGTTTTCCATCTGATGGAACGGTGTGTAGGCAGTGTGCTCAGTTAAGGGTCAAGAAAGTGGGCTGTTTGTCAGGTAGGAACACCTGTGAGGGATTAACTATGTCAGAAACACTGCTCTAGCCCTACTGACAAAGTACTACTGACAAAGTGTGTCTGTCTGCGTTTGTGCTTCTGTGTACGTGTGAGTGTTGCCATGTGTGCAGTGGCCCTTGGGATCTGTGTGGGGAGACAGAAGAGACTCCATATTTGACTTCAGTGAACCACAAGCAGAAATGACTAGACTAACCACTCTTGGTTTATTCAGTGCCAAAGCCCAGCGAGTAAAGATTTCAATACAAAGTCTCATCTGCACAGTGAAGCGACCACATTCCTTAACATAAAACAAGGGCACAAACACATACAAACAAAACCCAGAGTTTCTAATTAAAGCCCACTTCGACTCACCATGTGCGTGTATGGATATGGTAGCGGTGGAGGTGGTCCACAAGGCCATATTTGTTGGAAGACGGAGCTTTGTATCCTCCATGGACGTATATGGAGTGAGAGGAGTCGTCATACACACTGCTGTGCCCATAGCTTCCTTGTACTCGTGCTCCTCGAGTCTCCACAAGCAGCCATGAGTTAGTGCCTAGGATGGCAAGAAACACAGACTTGTCATATACACACTCACACAAGTTATGAGAGCACACTGTCAAAAAAAGACTAGGTAGGAGTGGCTCGAACGAAATAGTTAATGGCTTTAATCCTTAATAGTCACTGTTATAACAACAATAAATCTGATATTTAATCTGATGTTGGTTTATCCATTCTCAGCCCACAAATGCATTTGTCCTTTGCATTTGTTTAGAGTTTGGACAAACAGAACATCATTCAACCTAATAAACTGCAGAAATTGTAGAGTGGTTGTCCACAGTCTCTAAATAGCATTTTCAGTTTCATATGCTATGTTAAAGAGCAGCACTTTGTAGATAGTAATCCAAACAAGGCAGGTTGAAAACAACAAGAGAATTTGCCACTATACTAATAGCTTTATAACTCAAGAAAAGCAGTGGGACCTGATGAAACTTATGTTATTCACACCTGTAGTTACAACAAAATGCACCGCTTTTTAAAAAGCAAAGAAGTCTTTAGGGTCAAATTTTAGCAAATAAGATTAGGATCAAATGTGATTAATCATAAATAACTACATAAAATGATATAATCAACAGAGTTACGCATCATTAATCTCACAAAATAGAACTAATGTGAACATTAGTGAATGCTCATAATGCTCACTTAACAAAAAAATCATGGTCTCACTTTATTTGGATAGTCCACTACAGTTCCCTATGGTTTTTCTACAGATGTTCAAATTGTCAACAAACTATCTGTTGAAACTCAGATGATTCTAAACAGAGGTGGGCCTGGGGTTAGGATTTGGATCAGGGTGAGGGTTCGGTTTAGGTTTTGGGTTGAGGTTAAGGTTAGGGTTAGGATTAGAACCGGGTTTAGAGTTAAAGAAAATGATGGTCAATTTAGTAGATGTTTAGTTCATTGTAACTTGAAAGTAAATTCAGTATCTACAAAGCATCTAAAGTCAATTATCCAAATAAATTTTACCGAAATCATATCTATCCTAGCATAATTTGAAATTAATAACACTCTCTAATTAGGAGTTTTGGCATAAAGTGAGTCTAAAAAAAGTGTGCTACAATTTTGCATTAAACTGAATGGGACTTTTGGAAAAAAAGAAAAGTGCAGCCTCTAACCTGTTGATACAGAATGTAAACTGAACGTGACTCCTGTAGTAGATAACTGTGTAAATAATTATGGAATTGGATCATTTCCGTTTTTAATCATATAGCAATATGACCGTCACACTTCTTGATGTCTAAGGGTTGATGTGCGAGCAAGAGAGAGACAATGTCCTATCTCAGTCAGGTGAGTTGTCAGATAGAGGAAGGACATAGACATGGCAGAGACCTACACTGTCCTTTTCATAGATGGAGACAGAGAGAGAGAGAGAGAGAGAGCGAGCCCAAGAGAGATACAGAGTCAAGAGAGAGAAAGATGCAAATGGAAAAAGGTCAGCTGGCTCGTCTCCTTCACAACATGCCTTTTTTGTTACCTCACTGAAACACAGCCAGGCCACTGTTCACATTACGTATTCATAATTTTAAATATAGCACAGAATTTGTAGTGGTTTGTGGCAAAATTGAATGATGCTTGGAGTATCTACAATCATTCTCAAAACTTTTAATGAATAGAACAGGAGAAAAGGAGTGTGAGAGAGAGATAAAGGAGCAAGGGAGACAGAGAGACAGAGAGAGAGAGAGAGAGAGAGAGAGAGAGAGAGAGAGAGAGAGAGAGATGGAACAGGGAGAGGGGCAGAGAGAGAGAGAGAGATATAGTTACAGAGAGAGAGAGAGCCAAGTGGAGAGTGCAGACACATTAATCATACTCTTAGTCCCAGTACAGTGTGTTTTAACTGTCAGAAAAAGTGTGTGCGCACATGGGTCCGTCACTAGGAGAGCAGAGACAGGCAAGCAAAAAAGTGAGCATCTCTCCGTAATGGCCAAAGAAAAATCAGCGAACAAGCTCTTGTGTTACAGCCAAAAGAACACAATTATATTAATGCTATACTACAGTGCCATCTGCTGGAGGTTAGTGGTATAACATAAAAGTTTCAGACAACATTCAAAGAAATATTCCAGTCTTTATAAAGTCATCTCTATCTACTGCATATGCAGGATACTGTCAATTACCATCGTTGCATACCTTTGACATATTTTCCAGTACTTAATAAACACACCAAGAAGAACATGCTTATAGTAGAAGGCAGTGGGCTGTTGCTAAATTCTGTCAGTAAACATGTCTGGGAAAAATTATTTTGTTGAAAACTTTAATGGAATTCTTCGGTCTGAATCTGTTGTCATGCATATCTAATGCAGCAGCATGAGAGGGTATTACTGCCCATTCACCCTCAGACATTCTCTCATGTCTGTCTCATCTCAACACTTGTACTTTTAGAAAATAACGGCTGAATTTGTGTTACATGTTCATGTACAGTAGTGTTTGACACATAACATGTTTACAGATTTTGCTTTTAGACCGTCTGTTATATGTGGGAATGCTGTCGTGCGTGGTGCCCTATGAGACTGTTATGTGGAGACTTAGAATATTAATTATTAATAATGAATATTAATTAGAACATGCACTTACGTAAGTTGTACTGTTGTATGTGGCTGATGTAGCTGTAGATGGGAGAGTATCCAAACAGGACTAACATAACAGGCTCTCCATGGCTCATCTCAACTATGTGAGAGGTGTGGCCCTCCACAGCAAAGAGCTGGGCCGGCACCAGAACACTAGGAGTCCTGAGAGTCCAGGACCTGCTTGCTGTGTTGAACACCCATAATTCGTTTGTAACATCACCAGTGCTGCCCGCTAACTTCCCACCAAACATGTAGAGATCATCCTGTGGGGAGAGGAGAGTTTACAACAGAGTTTAAATACAATACTTGTCCAAAGCTGGCGAGGGCAAACTAATCACATCGCGTTCGGATATCATTTCTCAAATATTTGTTGGGATCGAGTCTGGTTTAAATTTGATATTCAGGTTTCTCATACTCCTTCTCCCAGCCCTGCTTTAGTTTTTCTCCTTACTTTTATTTCTTTAAATGAGGGGTATTTACATTACAGTCCACAAGGGCAAGTGTACAGTTCAGTTTGGTGATTTTGCCCCCCCCCCATTTCAAGATCATACCCCTTTTCATAAACTTGAAATAAGAATGCAATATAATATATGCATAGTTTAAATGCATCAAGTATGACTCTATTACAGACATTTCTCAGTTACACTATATTGCTAAAAGTAATCGCTCGTCTGCCTTCACACGCATTTAAACCTTCGAGACACCTAATTTTTAATCCAGAGGGTTTAGTTTCTATGCCTAGGTGGTTGGTTTTATACACCTGTGGCCATGGAAGCAATTAGAACACGTAAATTCAATGATTTGGATGGGTGAGTGAATACTTTTGGCAATATAGTGTAAATTAACTCTCATTAATTAATCTGGCATGTTAGAATCATTCATGTCATTAGCAAAGAGGTTCACAAAGTCAGCATGAGAACGATGCATAATATACAGTTTAAGCACACTAAATCTGCTTTTCTGAGCCATTAACTGCTGAATAGCTGCATTAAAGTGTAATCAAAACGTATTTTTGGGAGAGCTGATAACCAGGCTACTATTTTTTTAGATTTGTTCATACATGATTTGACAGTTTATTTCCCGAAGGTTTATTCTGTTTATGGTGGGTTGTTGTCACATTCGGATCCAATACTGGCCCTGTGGGTCGTGGTAGGTCAGGCTCAGAATGAATGAGAATGAATTCTTTAGCTATTATTCTCAGGTTTGAATCAAAAGCTCAAGCCAATTAATGCTCTAAAGCTCAGGTGAGGAGGACACTGTCATGCTAGACTCATGGTTCTCATACGAGTTGACCTAAAACAACTTACATACTGCGCAGCAAATGCTTCCATTACTGAAGACGTATAGAATCAAGAAGAGAAAAGCACATCGCTTAGAAGAAAATACTCTCCAAATGAGTTCACATCTATATGCTATTCATTCATTACATTAGGTTATGTAAATATTTCCTGAGATATAAAAGGATGAATTATATAAACAAGCTCATCTACATGAACATATGCAGACCACAATTATATAACAACTGGACTAAAATTAAGTGGCTTTCCTTGTATATCAGAGGGGCTAAGAGTAAGAATTGCAGCAGTGGGAGAAGCATCTGAATGCCCACGCTCACTGTAATCGCTTCTTGCTCTAAGATATAAAAACACATATCTGCAAATCCTGTTCTGAAAGGGGAGGAGCACTATGTGCCACTTCAAGGGTAGCGGGTACATTGTGTTTCCCCATATTATATTTATCTGCTGTCACGCAGAGGAAAAAATGAGAGAGAGAGAGAGAGAGAGAGAGAGAGAGAGCAAGAGAGAGAGAGTGTATTTCACATATAAGATAAAATAAATATAAAATATAACTAAATAAAATAAAACAAAGTTACACTGTTCAAAGTATGGGTCTAAACTTAAAGTGCTGAGTGCAGCAGCAGTTAAAGGGTGTATAGTGGCAGAGAAAGGGATCGATGAGGTGACAGTCAGATAAGTGGGGTGATGTGGCAGGTAAGTGAGATGCTAGAACAAACACTGGTTTGAGACGGCAGTTTCAGAGCATGCAGTTGAACTTGATACTATATACCAGTATTTTTGCAGTGCAGTTTGAAGCTGGAATTTTGTTTTTTTGTAATATTTGTTGAGTTAATGAGAACTACGACCTGACTGATATACCGCTTAGGTGATTTATCTGTATTGGCAAAAAAAAAAAAACACCAATAAATATAGATATTTACAAAATGCTTGTTCTGGACACCCTGCAATCGCAACTATATGAGCTTGTTGGACATCCAATTCCAAAACTATGCACATACACCCAACCCCACCCCGCAACCCCCCTCCAGTCTTATAAAAATACTGCAGTGTGATTGTGCGACTGTGAGTGTGACTTTGTGCCCATTAGGTCAAAAAAGCTGCAGATGTTGCTTTCAGAGGCAGTCTGGAACTCTGTAGTGAGCGCTGCAACAGAGGATAGGTGATTTTTACACTATGCATTTCTGCACTTAGTGGACCTGATCTACCATTTCGCAGTTGCTCCTAGACTTTTTAATTTTACAATATATTTGTTATATAATATAAATAATTCAGAGTGCTTTGATGTGACATGTTCTAAAAAAAAAGTTTTTAAAAAAACTTCACAGTGGTGGTGATTGGAACCAGACATCCACCTCTAAAAGCTCCCTCACAAAAAGTTAATACACAAAATGGTTATGAATACACTGCCTGATGTCTAAAACACTTACAGTTTTGACCAGGAGAAGAACTAGCAGAAATTTCATAAGGTGAAATGCCAAGGTGGCATCCCATGACAAACCAATGTTTAAAGTTAGTGAACTCGTCAGTACGACCCATTCTATTGCCAGTGGTTGTCTACAGAAATTGCATGCCGATGTGCTTAATTTATTACAGCTTGTATCAATAGGTGTAGCTAAAACCCCTGAACTTAACAATTACGAGAGGTGTCCACATACTTTTGGCCATATAGCATACCTTCAATAATAATCTCTCAGTGTTTAAAACTGATTTATGTACTTTACAGTGACTACTAACAGTCCCCAGCTGCTCCCTTTTATTCCAAAGATGCTAACTGAAATGGTTACACAAAGCATAACCATAGTTAACACCTTTTACACAATAGCCATAAAATCCAGGTCACCTGTTTTGGAGGTCCCTTAGTTTTTGCACTATGCATCTATTCTTCAACAATGTTAATGAAATTGTTTAGAGTTAAAACATTTCTCACACAGAGAGACAACAATGTCCTAGTAAATCTGAAACAAAAACTGAGAAGAAATATATTTAATTAATTGAAAAACATCCAACAGTCTCAATCCTGCAAAGTGGCCACTAGGAGGCCTGCAGAAAGGGGCACCAATAACAAAAAACATTTAAAACAAAACAAACCTTCAAAATCATATCAATCAATAAAGCACTTTTTAATGAAAACTACTAAAGCCTATTCTATTTTATATGAAATTATATCAGCCAATATTATGGATTATCAGAAATTTAAGCACCTTAATTTATTTATTTGAAATTATTAAATGTAAACAAATAATTATTAAATGTAAACAAATATAAATAAAATTATTTATAAATGTAAGTTCAGTAAAGTAAAACTTTTTCCCCTATCTTTGAAAATGGAATCAGAGGATATTTAGATAAAATTAGACCTTCATAACAAATACTTTTTCATAGCTTAATAGTTGTTAAATGATTATTTAATGCAAGCATATACATACACATACGTGTGTATGTATATGCTTGGATGCGAGTATGTGCCCTCTCTAAAATGTACCTTTTATTATTTTGCCTGTCCCTGACTACTACGTGATGTGTTTTGTTCTGGTGCCTTTTTCATTGAAAAAAAAAGTTCAAATGGTGTTTTTCAGCACAGGAGAGATTTGTTATTAAATACTGTGCATTTTCTACTTTCCTTCTTTATATAGAGAGAATAAATGAAAATAAAAATGTATTTTAGGAGAGGATATTCAATCCTTGCCCTGCGATGGACTGGCGACCTGTCCAGGGTGTATCCTGCCTTCCGCCCGAAGACTGCTGGGATAGGCTCCAGCATCCCCTGCGACCCTGACGGAGAAGCGGCTTAGAAAATGGATGGATGGATGGATGGATGGATGGATGGATGGATGGATATTCAATCCTTTGCATTTTTCATCCCTCAAAAAGAGTCATTTGTTTATTTAAACATTTCTGGAACATGTAAATAATTGCCAATGTAGGCTTAAACAACTCTAAATGTTATTTTAACATTAGCACTTCTAAAACAGAGTAAATAGGTTAACATATATTTTCTCAATTTTTTTTAAATAAAAACTACTATCTTGTTGCTTACTTATCCCTGTTGTGTGAACAAAACCTCATATCTACATTTTGTTGTTTTTTAGTTTTTGACATGATTTGAAAAGGCCTTTTGCTTTGCTCTTTACATTGTGTGTAAATCTCATAATGAACAGGCCAACAGAAATGGCCCAAAATCAAACTGAAATCTGGTTCCATTAACTTACATTAAAAGTAAAGTATGTGTTTTCCTTCATCTGTAAAGTTACCATTTTGGAGATACAAGGTTTTGTTCTGACATCAGCGATACACTTTTGATGAATCAACTGATAGTGTAGTCATAGTAAGTTCAGTGTCCACCCCCCATAAACATGCTTTAGCTAGCTGTGGAGATTTAAAAATGAATTTCCATCTTTTCTTTTGTGACAGACCCAGATCATGTCATAAGTTCTAACTGCTGGAGCTGCAAGACAGGAGCCTGTGGCTGGCGGTCTACAGCCAGATGCTTCTCTTCCAATGCCCGACACACAAACTCTGACTCGTATTATGCTTTGTCCCCTGACATTCATGACAATTCACTCCACATTATCAGCATCCTAATGCCTCTGTCCTCCAGCTCATTAGAATGTGTGAAGAGGAAGGCACCTCGTCTCTAGATCTGTTCATTTATATGCTAATTACAACACCGTCCACTCAGAGTGCAGAGCTGACTGATTCCAGCTTTACTCAAAGAGACAGCAAAGAGGAAAGAGAGAACAGACGTAAACAACTGGAGAAAGACAATGTGTGTGTTAACACAATAAAACTGAGGATTTAAACGCATGGTTGAAATCAAGCACTTGTAAATCAATATTCAACAAGTAATCTCCTGCTCCTCTTCAATTAATATGTGAAACTCTAAGACTGTTTGCTCTGAATTCCAAAAGAATATATGCATAAATTTGATTAATCGCATCTCTTTAAAACACTGGAGAGCACCTGTTATAGATATTAAAGAAATGAGAGAAAAATGTAATAATTTATTACAAACATAAGCAGAAAAATATGCTTAAATCAAGCAGATTAAAAAACCCACATATTATAAAGATTGTAGGCATATCTCTTGGATGCAGTCATGCATATTGAAGTGCTTTGTAGTATATTAGTACATTACATTGTACCTGGTCTGTAAGGAGTCTCTAGACTACACCAGCATGTATACTGCCTGTACTCTCCTGGTCAAATGACGTTTTCACGATTTTCTAAATAAAACAGCTAACACGTCCTCTGCAGAGGACTCATTTTAATGCACAATTAATGCAGAATTATCTTTGTAATTGTACTGTTGGCAGAAAAAATAGTAAAAGGTCCAGTCTGAGTCAAGCCACACAATCACACAAATATCTGTAGCTATATGCCTCTTAATAAACGTTTCTATTCACAGGCCATCAAGCTTCACTCACTACCTCTTCCCCACTCTGAACTGGTTTGACTTTTGGCCGACTTTGCACTCAATAACTGGAACTTACACACTGTACTGCTGCTGTCAGAGCACTACTGTTTACGTCTGTTACTTGCAACATGCATTTTATAAACCGCTGCTCTATATACTTACACATACGCACATGCAACTTTAATTTCTTTCAACTTTGCACATAAAACTGTACTTTTTACTATTATTTTACTATTGCTTTTAGTGTTATTCTTATATTTTCTATATTTTAATTTTTTTTTAATTCTAAGATTCTATTAAGAGTACATTTGGTGAATGGAGGCCTGTTTCTGCTGTGCATATGACAATAAAACTATTGAATCTCTTGAATCACGTCTAAAACAGCTAACAGCCATAAAGCTCTCAGCAAACCACAGACATAAACACATAAATGTAGAGCTGTCACTGTCAATTATATTAATAATCAATTACTGAACAGATAAACTGCCTAGGTCAACACAAAAATCGGACTGTTTGGGTAAGTGAACCCTACAGAGCAAGCTGAGCGAAAATGACAATGAAAGAACAAAAAGCCATTGCTCAGGGTCAGCGCAGATGACCTCTGAAGGTCACCAGGCCATCTCACTAAGCATTGGTGGTTCAGTGGTAGAATACTTGCCCACCATTTTTGACAAAAAATCACGCAAAGTGGTTATGAATGTAGACTACTGCTGGACAGGAAGCTGGAATTTGATACAGAAAGAAGCAAAAAGAAATTAAAACAACAGTGAAATGGCTACTGGAAGTGACTAAGAAAGAGCTGAGCACATATACCCCTCTATAATAATAACACTACTTTGGGTAGTGACTCAAGCTGAGTAATTATATGGAGTCAACCAGTTTAGTTTGCTCATCAAGCCCTCTGAAGAACCCATATCCATAAGTCACCTGCTCTAACCTTCTCTAATACTGGTGTAGTGGTTCTGACAGGGAGAGGGAGAAAAATTGGATGAACAAGAGAAGAAAAATAAGAACAACAGGATTAAAATGGATTTAGGCAAACCAAATTAATGAAAGGCAATGAGATTGAGCAGAACCACCACTGATATGCTGCTAAAGTTTAAAGCTGGTGCTTTTTTTTTTTTTAAAGAAAATACTGGGCCCCTCTTTTTATTGTGTCTCTGATAATTGTGTAGTTTCATGTGAACAACATATGCAACGACAATTTAACTAATAAGGATTTAGTCATTGTTACAGATGGATTACAGCAGTTCACCTTATGTAATAACACGTCAACTTAAGTTTTGTCTCATGTAATTCCACAGGTGTATCTTAATAGTTGTAACAGTCTATGGTTGTAATAGTTGTAGTAGTCTGTAACAGTAATAAATACATTAAGACATTACTTTCACTGTATCTGCCAGCTTTCCTTACATTTAGCTAACACGCATGTTGCTAGTGCTGTGACACGGTAAACTGTTTCAGCATTAAACTACTCTATAATGTGACAAAACAGCAGATGCTCCCTTATCCTAACATGTAACTTTTATAACATCAATTAAATGTGTTAACAACACCAGTATTACACAGTACGTACATAACAGCTACACAAGAACTGTCCACTTATTTTAAAGTGCAACTTTAACACTACACTACAGTAAAGCTCCTCTGTAGAAGATACGTTTGTGTAATTACATGAGGCAAAACTTAAGTCGATACACAAGTGTAATTACACAGGCTGTATTTCTGTTATCCGTCTGTAACACTGACTAAATCATCAGTATTCACAGTGTTTTTGCATGTTATTAATGTGTAAATACACAGTTATTAGACACTTAATATAAAGTGGGACCAAATACTCCTGTGTTATTTAACCTAATCTCTATCTGAAATACCATCAAATTGCCACGAAATAATTTCTTGTACTTTGAAAAGAACACAAACTGTTTATGTTATACTCTATGCCCCGAGTGTCAAACACAAGGCACAGTTTCAGAATGGTTTAAAACATATTTAATGAATGGACAATTACTGGTTTCACTGGGAAATAATTCATTAAAACACATCAGCCTGTGCACATGGATGTTTTTGAAGGGAGGAGCTTTGGAGTGAGGGCTGGATTCAGGGCATGTGACTCAAAGAGGTGAATTTCTTGAGCGGCAGAAGTTCAAGAAATGCTAACACTGCTTACTGTATGTCTGATTTTTACATGTACACGTTTGCAGTGTGTGCTAAAAATGGAAACAGCACAAGCCACAAAAAAGAGAGAAAGCATGGCTTCCTGTTGATGTGGCAGCATGTTCAGCCTGCTGCATTTTCACAGCTGGAAGAGGTTGCCTGTTCTCCCAGCTCAGCATTGGTGGTTCAGTGGTAGAATTCTCGCCTGCCACGCGGGAGGCCCGGGTTCGATTCCCGGCCAATGCACAGCTCTTATTTTTTAAGAGATTCTTTATATTAAATAACAAATTTTCTACATTACAGGTTATGTTACATTACAACTTACTAAAACTTCGGCAGGATCAGCTCTTATATTAGTAAACTACCATACGGACTAAACAATCACTAAATGCTGTTTTGTTTCTATTGTTGGATTTACTGTGTGTAGTTCTTCAGACTAAAGGTTTTACAGTAATAAAAGGATCACTAGTTCAAGCCACATCAAACTTCACTTTTACTAAGGGTTTATTTATGTAGAAAGCAACGTTTGCAGCAGCTAATAGCCTGACTAAAAAAAGATTTTTCTATAATGAAAGACTTGTTATTCAAAGCTGCATCCAGCTTGGCAATCCTAGTTTCATCAGTTTTATTTGTGTTTATTTCTAAAGCTAAAATTTCAGGAGTCTTTTAAACTATCCTTCTTTCTTAGACGTTATCTATATTTTCTACCCTAAAGCTGCTTTTATTGTGGTTGGGGGTTTTAACAGGGCAAACCTGAAGAAGGCTCTGCCCCAATAATATCAGCACATTACATTTCCCAGCCGAGGAGAACAGAATCTTGACCACTATTATGCTGCACTAGAGCTCTGCACTACGGTGGATTAACGCAGGACCCGCCTCAATATCCTGCAGCAAAGGAATAATTTCAAATATTGCTCATGGGAGCGGGAGGAAATCAGACCCCTTCAGGCGGGAGTGGGCGGAAGCAGGCATATGAAGAAATCCTGCAAATTAAAGAATAGCCTAAATAAAGTAGAACAACCACTAAATAATATAATTATACAATATAACAGTAAAAAAGATCAAATGTATAAATACTTCTCAAGCAAACAATCACATGACCAGCACACAGATACAATAAGCCTTATTCACACATGCTGCGTCTGCCTGACATGAGCAATGTGGAAAGTCTTGCTTTTCATTTCGGTGCCCATGTTAAGTTAAATACTCCTGTGTTATTTAACCTAATCTCTATCTGAAATACCATCAAATTGCCACGAAATAATTTCTTGTACTTTGAAAAGAACACAAACTGTTTATGTTATACTCTATGCCCCGAGTGTCAAACACAAGGCACAGTTTCAGAATGGTTTAAAACATATTTAATGAATGGACAATTACTGGTTTCACTGGGAAATAATTCATTAAAACACATCAGCCTGTGCACATGGATGTTTTTGAAGGGAGGAGCTTTGGAGCGAGGGCTGGATTCAGGGCATGTGACTCAAAGAGGTGAATTTCTTGAGTGGCAGAAGTTCAAGAAATGCTAACACTGCTTACTGTATGTCTGATTTTTACATGTACACGTTTGCAGTGTGTGCTAAAAATGGAAACAGCAGAAGCCACAAAAAAGAGAGAAAGCATGGCTTCCTGTTGATGTGGCAGCATGTTCAGCCTGCTGCATCTTCACAGCTGGAAGAGGTTGCCTGGTCTCCCAGCTCAGCATTGGTGGTTCAGTGGTAGAATTCTCGCCTGCCACGCGGGAGGCCCGGGTTCGATTCCCGGCCAATGCACAGGTCTTTTTTTTTTAAGAGATTCTTTATATTAAATAAGAAATTTTAACACTTTGCTGTAGGGCACAGTTCAAAAGGCTACATTACATGCACATAAGCTTGCCATGACAACTGGCATAACCCTACATAAATGATTATAAATACTCATTCCAATAGACGTCATCTATCTGTCATAAAGGCTTTAGCTAACTTAGCAAACACAAACCTAAAGCTAATGACAGCTGTTGGAATAGGTATTTATAAACATTCAACTTCAGTATCTGTTGTCTTACAAACAGCCTCACTTTAAACATTTCAGTACTATTAGCTGAAGTTGTCAGCTAATGTAGTAGAAGTTTTAGCAAATCAAATATCACAACACTTTAAAACTCATTACAACTCAAGCTGTATTTGCTATTTTGCTAGCTAGCATACTTGCTAATCAAACTACAGCCTAAGCAACTGGTTGAAGTTGTTTTGCTTCTTTGTTCTAAACACTGCATTTACTGCATGTAGCACTTCATTCTGTCCATCAGACTAAAGAATCTATTATAATGAAAGGCTCCTTATTTTAAGTTGTATCAAACGTCACGTTTTAGTGTACAATGCAATGCCTGCAGCTAAATAACATGACTAAATAAATTAATTTCTATAACCAAAGGCTTTTTTCTATGCTGCACTCAGGTTGGTAGCACTAATTTAATCAGTTGTGTTTTTATTTTTTTATAAGGCTAAAATATCACAAGTTCCTCAAGTCACATCAGTCACCATGAACCTCAAGTGTGATTTGAGTCTCCTTCTCTGGCAGAAGCCAAGCCTCAAAAAGCGAGGAAAAAAAGAGGAAGCCTGGCCTCATGCTGATGTGGCAGCAGGTTCCGCCTGCTGTGTATTCACAGCTGGTTAGGGTCACATGAGTGTCAGCTCAGCATTGGTGGTTCAGTGGTAGAATTCTCGCCTGCCACGCGGGAGGCCCGGGTTCGATTCCCGGCCAATGCATGCTTCCTTTTTGACAGGAATCACACCAAGCAGTTATGAAAATCGAATTCTTTTCAACAAACACAAATCTGAAATGTCACAAATGTAAACAAAACTGAACCCAAGTGACTAAGTATACATGAGCACAAACGCCCCTATACAAAAATAACACACTACTTCAGGAAGTGACTCAAACTTAAGCTCTGTATTTATAAGGTGTCTACCAGTTCAAAAAAAGTGCTCATTAAGCTCTCTGATGAACACATATACATTACGTCTTCTACTTTAACCTATGATGCCAGTGAAGTTTCTCCTTCTCTGACACAAGCCAAGCCTCAAAAAATGACTAAGAGGAAGCATGGCTTCATGCTGATATGGCAGCAGGTTAAGCCTGCTGTGCATTCACAGCTGGATGTGGTCACATGACGTTCAAGCTCAATATGCTATACGTCTAAACTGAGATGGCAATTTACCTAGGAACAGGTTTGATAGACAGTAAAAGCACTACATGCAGTGAATGTAGTGTGTAAAGGAAAAACGCAAATAAAAAATTACAATAAAAATATTAATAATACATGATACAATACAATATACATTTCATACAGATGACACAGCAGAGACAGAGATATACTTAGCACATGAACTGACATAAGCTATAAAAGTTTAAGATAGAGGAAGACTGTATGCAGGACAGAAGACATGTGTTTTAAGGTTGGATTTAAATGAGGACAGAGAATCAGACTGCGGAATATGAGAAGGAAGAGCGATCCAGAGGCGTGGAGCTAATCTGGAAAATGTGAGATCACCGGATCTATGTAGGTTAGAGGAGGGAATGGTAAGCAGACCAGCAGTAGAAGAAGGGAGAGTGCGCCATAGGCTTGTAAGAATGGAGAACATCAGAGAGATAACATCAGCTAATCAAAGTTTTTCTACATTACAGGTTATGTTACATTACAACTTACTAAAACTTCGGCAGGATCAGCTCTTATACTAGTAAACTACCATACGGACTAAACAATCACTAAATGCTGTTTTGTTTCTATTGTTTAAAAGCTGAATTTACTGTGTGTAGTTCTTCAGACTAAAGGTTTTACAGTAATAAAAGGATCACTAGTTCAAGCCGCATCAAACTTCACTTTTACTAAGGGTTTATTTATGAAGAAAGAAACGTTTGCAGCAGCTAATAGCCTGACTAAAAAAAGATTTTTCTATAATGAAAGACTTGTTATTCAAAGCTGCATCCAGGTTGGCAATCCTAGTTTCATCAGTTTTATTTGGTTTTATTTCTAAAGCTAAAATTTCAGGAGTCTTATAAACTATCCTTCTTTCTTAGACAATATCTATATTTTCTACCCTAAAGCTGCTTTTATTGAGGTTGGGGGTTTTAACAGGGCAAACCTGAAGAAGGCTGTGCCCCAATAATATCAGCACATTACATTTCCCAGCTCTGTGTGACCCTACGGTCACAGCCGTATGAGGTCACATTGCAGGTATCATCCGCGTAGGTGGTTCAGTGGTGGAATTCTCGCCTGCCACGCGGGAGGCCCGGATACGATTCCCGGCCAATGCAC